>NC_083765.1:29562232-29704732 GCF_963514075.1 Conger conger
CTTATGGATCACTGGATTGATCAATCACACCAGTTGGAGATCAAACGCAATGGACCAATGATGATGCGCTCATTTGGTAGTCAAATTCGAAGCGACTGTCAAGGCATGCCAATACATCTCACCAAGTGGAGATGAAGTATGGCAATAACTAGACAACAACGAGCCACAATCCATTTAACTACAGTTTCAACACAGCCCTCCCTATGGCCTCATTGCCCATACACCTACAGTACTAAACAGAAACTGTAAAGGGCCCAAAAGCACATTCAATGGTAATCACACTCTCCCCACCGATTCATGCACTCAGGAACCCAGTTTTATGTGCACTCTTAACTACAGCAATGTAATATACAGCGCAATGTTTTTCTACCATGTTTTTTTAGGCATTTAATGACCTGCTGGCAACAAGGCTCTTTTCACAGAGGTAAACAACTCTGGTGTTGGAGAGGTACAGGGTGTGCTGATATTTCACCAATCAATTCAGGCCCAAAAAACAGAAGAACTGAGTTCACCATGTGATCATCTGGTTTAATTTCTAAACTGATTTAATAATTCATGAGTAACAATGAAAAACAGTGGAGCTACAGGCATTCGAAAGCAAGAGACCCCCGAATTGGGAGTATGATCTAGAAAGACAGGGGCACAAGATCCATGTGGGTTTCAAAGAGATACTAGTTGACTATGTTTTACCATTGGTCAGTGCTTGTTTAAAGGTTCAATATATATGTATGTATGCATGTATGTATGAATGTGTGTGTGTGTGTGTGTGTGTGTGTGTATGTATGCATAAGTAAGTAAATAATTAAATACACCAAAAAACATGTCTGCACAAAAGCAGAAGCAGATTGATATTACCTTTGTTCTCTTGGTGTATTGCTATATTTTCATCCTGACAATATAGCAACATAAAAGAATATATTAAAAAAAACCTTTCAACTTTCACTGAGCGAGAACATTGAGACGGGAAACCTTTTCTGCACCATGAGCGCTTAGAGCTAAATTGCTTTCATTAGATAATGCTTAGCGTTGTAACGTCTTCACACAAAGGGCGCCACTGACTGCCTCAGACTCGCGTAACCCTGCCCACTTAGGCATATTGCACGGACTGTAATTCAAAGCTCCTGTGTTCAATGCAGCAACTAAGATTTTTGGAGGACTTCCAGTGTAATTAAAAGTGATTTTATGTCAATGTGTGCATCCTAATATTTGCCAGGGCTACAGATTTACGCGAAACGAAAGTTCTGGCTCCACATTACCTCTTTTTAACACAGACGGCACTGGGACCACAAGTTTTTTTGAGATTTACTTTGTCACTGAACTTTATGTTCATGCTCCATGCATCATGACAGTGCTAGGACACGTAGTTCTAAAGAGCATACGTATTAGGCCAGATATTTGAATTCTAGCTGTTACTAGACGATAATGGAAACACTTTGGAATACTCTAACACAAGTTAGATGTTATGCATGCTTAATTCAAACAATAATACAACTTATTCATGTAGCATTAATTAGCTGAACAGGGTATTGTTCTATTTGTGCTCCTGGTATGGAAATGCACATGTGGATAAGATAGAAAGGTTACATTTGTGGGACTGCATTCTACATTTAAAATGAAAAGTTTCCTTCATTAAGACAGATGCTAAGCAGTCTTTAACTTTTTTTGTAGCGGGGTTGTGTGGCCAGTGATGTGGCCACCATTTGATGTGGGAGGAGCAGAGAGCAGGGCTTAGATTCATAGAGGTCATTGGTCACCACCACCACGGAATCTGTCACCTTCACTCACAATGGCCGCAGACCATAAATGGTGACCTCAAAAGGTGAAAGCAAATCAACAACCAAGGAGAAGGATTTGAGTTAAATGTACTGTCTGCACAACAATCTGTGGCTCTGCAGCCAGTACAACAAAATAAATAATACTTTAAAAATATTTTATTTAAAAATAATGCTTTTAAATTTAAATTGGGAACATTATTTACGTGTTTCTTTTTTCCCCTTCGGTGATTCATCTCTCACTCAGTGCTATTGCATTTTATTCTTGTACAGCAAATCAAGGAAAGCACCCTGATCATCCATTAGCATTAATCTACTCCAGTAGCCCAGTTTGCACTTTACAAATGTTCAGATTTGTCATTTCATTCCACGTCCTTTAATATGCGTCACAAATATAGATACAGCTGGTTGTTTTTCTATTTTTTCCTTTAATGTACAGGACATAAGAATACTGATATTATCAATCCGAGAATAAATGAGAGAAAATGTCATCAGACGGGCGTGCCCTCCGTCATCTGCTTAATCAGCGGTGACAGAAATTCAAGCTCAGTCCAACGTTTGCATAAATGAAATGTTTGGGGATGCTTTCAAAGGCAAACGGATTGTCCCTGTTTTCCTGGTTTATGTGAACAGATGGAATGGCAGTACCTATCAAACACTTTGATGCCATGCCATTCTGGAGAAAAAAAAAACTCATCACACCCCATAATAAATCAGCCAACAAGACCTCGGCAACCAAAACTGGCAAGCGGCGTAGAGGAGATGGGGGTGGAGGGATCCAATCACTTTAATCAGACAGCAGTATTTCATTACATTTCTTTGTGTGTCTCGTGTTTAATCAGCGTTAATGTAGTTTTAATGCTTCGGTATTGTCTTGTTTTCAGAGCGCAGCTGAAATTGTTTAAGCGGACTAACCCCGCCGCGAGCCCCCAGTGAGATTCCCAGTGAGATTCCCAGGTTAAACGGCAGCGAGTCCAAAGAGCAGTCTGGAAGGGCAGATTGTACAGCCGGCTTTTTTGGAACTGACGACCCTCCCCGCATCCCTGCCAGAGCCCGTCAAGTCCGGTCAGGCTCACCCATTTCCACACTCCTGCATTTCGTTTTGTGCAGTCTACACATAATTATGGATGTCATTCCCATGGACATGTTTTCACATGATTTCAGATTTCAGCTTCTCAGCTTTCGCTTGCGTATACTCCCCTCATACGTTCACGCACACACACACACCACCGTTACAAGACCATTGTAAATCCCTTCCTATCGTTGAAAGAGGCTCACTGACATGTTGACTCACCATCTGCCTGTGTTTATACGTCCTTAAATTCAGGTTTCAAAATATACAGTAGACGGGCTGACACTGTACCAAAACACTTTATAGCCGTATAATAATTCAAGCTTACTGGTTGAAAATTGGTTCTAATTGCCACAGCCAATGGTGTGGGAGGGTTTCAAAGTCAGCGCGTTCACAGAGAAGGGGGAGGGATAAACAGTGCAGTAGTTTGAGGATGTTTGTTTCTGCAATTCCTCTCTTGACCATTAGAAGTCGGAAATTACCCATTGTACCTTTAAATCCACACCTGTGAGTGCGATTGCACATATGTCTGTGTGTGTTCTGAAAAAACGTCTGAAGAACTTTTCAGAACAGTCTGAGAGATGACACATGAATGACTCAGATGGGGCTGTTGTTGGCCAGAGAGGGTACTGGTGGAATTTGCACGGCCTTGTCCACAGCCAGAAATACAGTTCTGCTTTTATTAGGGATGAGCAGAAAAGCAGAGGGGAAAAAAACTGGCCAACATTCAAGTCAATATCCGCCCAGCATGGCTCAGAGTGCAGAGATAAAGTGCAGTACTAGTGCAATAGATTAGGTATGTTTTTATCTCTCTTGAAGCCATTTTACTCAGCCTATAGTCTAGTGGCTAAGGTGTGTAACTGGGACCTGGAAGGTTGGTGGTTCAAGCCCCACTGTAGCCACAATAAGATCAGTGCAGTTGTCGGGCCCTTAACCCCACATTGTTCCAAGGAGGATTGGCCCCTGCTTCGTCTAATCAACTGCAAGTCACATAGTATAAAACTGTCAGCCAAATAACTGTAATGTAATGTTATATGGTATTATGTATTAGTACTTGATGTTCTGAATCAACACAAGGGCTCCACATTTAGTGTTCACGGCCAGGTATTTACCACTAGCTAATATAAGGATTGACCTGACACTTACATGTAAGCTATACTTTCTTAAGCTAAAGGTATAGGTACATTATGCTGCTAACTCAGGAACATCTTAATGAGCAGCTCATCAGGTGGCTGTCATCAACGGGTGACAGTCAGTGAATGCATGTCAACGGACCCGACATGGCTACCGGAAACAGAGCACAGTTTCTGCAGCAGCTCTTCCATTTTAGGATACCTGCAATGCGTCAGTCAATCAGAGTCTGTCGGGAAACGGCACAGACTCTTCAGAGCACTTTTTTATCGCTGTCGACTCATCGTCAATCTCTCAAATGGGAAATGGAAAATCTCAGAAAGACTGACAAGCTGTCACCGGCATTGCCAAGCACTTAAATGCTACCTTTTGTTAATAATGGCTTCTTCATACATGTGAAGGCACATGCAGACACACCCACACACACACACACAAACACAGAAACAAACATAAAGATACTTCTCTAGAAGCTGGCTATTACTGAAAAGCTGAGACTCTAGTAGGTCTTGCAAAACTTCCATTGAATAATTACCGCTTTTGTGAAGCTTGTATTCAGCTGTCTTGGTTGACTCACATGCTGCCTCGGACCAAATGCAAACAGGTATTATACAGTACAATTCTGTCACTCTGACAAGCATGAAACTACAAGGGCAGTTTCATACCAAGCCAAGATTAATTCACCAAAGAAAGGTCAGAATAATCCTTGCTCAAAAGACCTCACTTTGCTTTTCTGAATGCAGCTTCATTTCTGTGATTGCAAACTGCCGTTGTGAATAAAATTACAATTATTGCAAGTGGGGTGCGGGGTATTTTTCATGTTATTTAAGGAAAGCCAGTAATAAAGAATAAATCAAATATGACAGTTATATTCTGACACATAGTCGTTGGTCTGTGAAGGGGCTCATTCCTAGCGCCCTCCCCTGTCGGTGGTATGATACATCTGCCAGAGCAGACCGTGTTTATGGACTTCTTCTTTCTCCTGACAAGACACGTCTTTTTAAATGATGCCAAGGCTCGACGGTCCACAGCGCCAAGAACCACACACACACACACACACACCCCCCCACACACTCTATTTATTTATTTATTTTTATTTATTTATCGAGTCGCTGGCAGGCTGCTGCAGTAATTACTGGGCTGGAACCAGGGCGAAGAAGCCAATTTAAGTTTGGGCAGTGGAGCACGTTGGGCCAACAGAAGTGAAGGGCTTTACCCGTTTTTTATTTTATTTTTTTACACAGGTACGGCCAGAGAAAGCAATCTAAGCCTGGGACTGCATTGGATTAGACACACCTCTGGAGCTCCGGAGCTTGTATCACACATTTATAAACACTGCCGCTCTGGAAGGATGGCGACAAATCGCAAACATTGGAGGAGAGATATTGGAGGAGAGGATCGTATCACAAAATAATATCAGGCATCTAAAATTGAGCAACCAAGTAATATGTTTTAACAGACTTTTTTGACACTGAAAAGGAGACATTTTAAGAAGCAATGAGACTTAATGGAATAACTATTCCGCAAACATACTTCCGTGAACAGATAAGTTGTTGCAAGTTCCTGTTGTCGCATAGTAATACAAATATTGGACCTAAAAGCTTCAAATCCCCTGAAAGAGCAGAAAAGGCATACACCAAATGGCTGACAGAATTCTCTAGAAAATTTCTAGTTTTTTTTTGAGGACAAATTAAACAAAATGATTTATTTTTATTTTTATATATCATATACTGCAATAATAATAATAATAATAATAATAATAATAATAATATTGATCAAGTTGATCATAGTCATTGACGCATGTAGAGTGTGCATGCGTGAATGTATAGAAATACAGTACATTCTTTTGCAATCAAAGTTATGTTCACAAGGCCAAAGTAAGAGCCAGGCATGATTGATTCTAGAGTTAAAAATACCTCTTACTTGGTTGATATGTTGTTGACAAAGTATGAATGAACTGCAAATTAAAATGGCAAGCAGCTATTAATTTGAAAAATGTCTGGTGTTGAACATATGGCTGTGTTTCCTCCCCACCCCCCCATTTATGTTAATTATAATTTCTAAAGCCTGAAAGTCACAGATTTGTGAGGAAGAAAGGCAACCACGTCTGAGGTTTTCTGCTCGCTCATGATCTCTGCGTGTCAGTGACTCTTTCCTAACTAAGTGTGCTTTGAGGTGGAAGTGAGAACTGTAATAGGAGCGTTCAGTTTGTTTCCCTGTTCCGAACTCCAAGGCAGATAAGCACTGGCTGGACATCACCCCTGGCAGAACTGGAACAGCCTAGGAACAGAAACCTTGGAAATATATCATTAACACCCCCCACGACACACACAGACACACACACCTCCTTCAGCTCCCATTGTAACTTAAATCAGGCCCCGGGAGTGGAAGCCCATCCTTTAAGCAGGCAAACATTTTTCACCCGCCAACTCCCCGCTAACAGCCAGTGACCTTTAAAGAATGGGCTCAGAAAAGCAGGAGTCTGAGGCATCCCTCCTGTGGGATGTTCACTGCCACAAAACTGGTTAGCGGCTTCTAACAGGGCGGGGAATCGACCGCACGAGTCCACCACGCTTTCCCCTCAGAGTGCTTTCGCATCAACAACGTTTATTTTTCCTCCTTCCGAAAGTCCGGGGGGGTCGTCGACCAGACGCAGCGCTGTGGAAGGCTGGTGCCTCCCACAGATTCGCCTGCTCTCAAACTCAAAGTGAGGCCATGTTTGAGAGTGGGTGGAGGACCCGGGAATATGAGGGGCGCTTACAACAACTCACACAATTCAGATGAAAGTACTAAAAGAGTAGATGGGTCGCCCCACACAGGACTGTTTAGGGACTTACCAACAATGCTTTTACATAAACATAAATTGAGCTTAAGTATTAAGATTTGTTCTTGAGATTCCAGGCATTCATTTTTCAGGCATTACGGTTTGTAATTTCATGAATATTAGTTTCAACATTAGCTTCATCTGTGTTATAGCAAGAACCCATAGCAACCTTTCCCCTTAAACTAAAAGATCAAATTGGGCGAAATATCTCAAACCTATTTAGAGTTATTTCTGGCCATTGCATTATATTATTATTTTTTACTCTGATTTTAATAAATAAATAAATAAATACGTACATGCATACATAAATAAAAGAGCAGTATCATATTGAATATCTCTGAATGTGCTGAGGGCGATTCCAGCACGGCTGACACACTGCAGCTGATCCGGAGTATAGCTTTAGCCAGCTCCACTCCAGAGGATATTGTCCTGGTGCTTAGCTGGGCTTAGCCTCGCCTGCATAAGACCGTGTAAGACGATATACATTCAATATTCACATGGAAGGGAGATAACAATGCCCCGTTAAGAATGTTTACAGCGACATGCAGCCTAGAGGAAGACTGTATTATCTCCTGCCTGCGGCCCCCGGATTCACCACATCGACCTTAAAAGGCAGGATTACCACATCGTCGCCCGTCTTCCGCTAAACTATTTATTTTTCCGATTGCTTCTTTAAATGAAACAATCCGCCATGCCTGTTGCCTCGGTAACCCCCACCCCAGCTCTCTTGTCGGGAGTTGGGCCCAGCGGTTCTCATTAGAGACGGAGGTTTTCCCGCCGCCGATTGTGGATCCTCCCGTCCCAGGACTATAGGTAAAAACAAGGCCTCTCCCGCGCTCAGGCCTCTCAGCTCCACCGGCACAACCAGACGTCTCTCACGTCAGGGTCAACAAAACAACACTTCCTTTTCATGCAGAGCTGAAGAAGTAAACTCCAGCTGAAAACCGTTCTCTGGTACGCGACGCCCACACCGTCTCCAGACACTTCTTATCTAAGAGTTGGCTGTTTGTTTCCCCCACCACGCGAGGAGCCTCTCTGCCGCGTTCCTTGTTGCGGAAAGCGCTGTGCTTTCCGGCACTTTCTGAAGCCACGGCTCCTCTGCCAGGCCGAGATGGAAATGCCTCTGAAATGACCAGAAACTGAACTCAGCACAATAGGAAGTACAAGCCTCCCCCCTTTGAGACCGCAGACTTGCTCGGTGGTTGGTATTTGAATTGTTGCGGGCTCATGACAGTGAATATTCAAATACGCACACTGCTGCTTTCCTACCCAAAGCACTGTAGGAAACATTCATTATATTTTTGCAATGGTTTCTGTCGAAAAATATTTCTCCATGCACACTTTAAAGGAAATTATACTAGGGGAAAAAAATAGAGTACATGGTTGTGTAGATATTAGAGATGGGCATGGTTAATCGATTAACCGGTTAACCAAAATTTAACCAAAACGACAAATGTCTTAAGTGGCTAACGTTTATTTATTTTTTCTTATTTTGTATTATTCTTTTTTCCTGCATCACAGCATTATAATTAGCTTAAGTTTCATATACGCATGCATAAAAATTTTTTTAAGAGTATATTCTGATTGAAGCTGTGGGTAGCCTACAGCAGTGGGGTAGTAGAATTTCAGAGTAGCCAAAGTAACATTGCTGCATCAATGAGTGGAAAAAGGAGTAGGCTATGGCAACAGGGCTGGTCTCTCACAACACTGCCCTTCTACCCCAGATTCAGTAAAGACTGTGACCGGGCAGGGTAGATATCTACCCATGAATAAATAAGACATGTAGAACTGAACCACATGTGCTCACAAGGCTCAAAGTCCCCAAACACACCGGATAAGGCAGACCAAGCCCTGGATTTGCGGATTTTGGTAGCTCTGCCCCACTCTCTGTGGGGAATCGGCAGAGGAGATGATCTGCCTTCCAAAAAACAAAAGAAAAAATAAATAAAAAAAGGTCAAGAGGTAAATTGAACAAGATATGCTTTCATACACTACCAAGCAGGATAGTGATCTCATGCAACTTAGTGGAACCTTGGTGGGACTTTTTATTTTTATTTTTATTTTTTTTATCCTTCCTGTTTTTCTGGGGGGGTGCTGCTTTACAATTAGCAATTACAAGTGCAACTCAGCTCTACGCTCAGCATATCATTAGCAATGAAAGCAGCTGACAGTGGCGAGGAGCACCAACACTGTCAGATAAAATTAAACAGTACATCCCAATCTGCTTAATCAAGACACTCAGCTGATGCAACAGCAGCACAATTACACGGCTTAGCAATGTCCACTATTATCTGCCTGCTTGAAAGAGCTCTTTGTCACACAGTACTGGCTGAGGTTAAGTCCCATCACGCGCAATTTCCACACAAAGCACAAAATGCACAGAAATACAGAAGTGCGTTTCAGTAGGAATGCAATAAAGCAAATAATACTGCTACCCCTGTGTTCTGCCTCTCTTTGTGAACAGGTCAGAGGTCAAATTAAGAATCTCATAAATTCCTTGCATGTCATAAATGGTCTCCTAGTTACATTCGCCAGCCATCCGTGGAATGCAACCTCTTTTATTCTGACAGAGACAGAGTAAGAGTCTGTCAAAACTCACATTCTCCGTTCGTTTAAAATGGCGTACTGAGAAAACTTTGCACCAAATCGACAGCGCCTTGGCACACAGTGATAAGGGGACACTAACACACGAGGGGCCCTGACTTGAACCAATAACCCAACCTTAATCTAATACTTTGTCATCCAGCCACATACTGTAAGACCCAGATGGCACTTTTCTTCCATGTGTCATGTGCAGCGGAGTGCTTTAGCTAGCTCAGAAGTGTTGCTGAGATAACTGTTATACGTTTCACCGTGACAGAAAGAATCTGTAGCTGTGCGAGTCTTCACCCGTCGCTCTGTGACATGGTGGTTAATGTCACACCATCCCCTGGCTTTTTTGGGGGCCGTCCCGGATTCTCATCTGAACAGAAACATTACTCTCCCATGGTGAAAGGAGTTCTCACTTCTGACACAGGAAGGAGAAGCAGGGTCCTCATTATCAGGATAATAACGTGTAAAAACGTACAGTGCAGGGTTAAACCATGACCACCATTCTATCAAATAGAAGGTTCCGGTTACTGCCATTTCCATTTGATACAAAACCTGAATCCTATGCACTGTGAGCAATAGTATATACTTTATTTAAAATAAAAACAAGAAATTAAGTCATGCAAGTGTTTCCAGCGATTATTATTATTATTATTATTATTATTATTATTATATTGGTCTGCTTATGTAGTATATGTTATTTAAAGCAGGTATAAGTTCCAGTTTAAAACCCAAAATAAAACCCAAACACCACAGATAATATGTTTGTCACTTGAGAGGCTTAAATAGGTCAAAACCCTTTAAAACAATGAAGTCCAAGATTATGCATTTCTCTATGTGAATAGCTGTTCAACCAGCAATGCCTTGTAACTCCCCTGGTTTAAGAGGTCAATAGTATAGAGGAACCTTGAACCATGTGCGGACCACAGAATGGTTTCCATTTCAGTATCATGGGCAGTGAATTATGCACTGCAGCCTCGATCGATGGCCGTGTCAGCCTGCGATAGAAAGCACAGCTAAAGTCAATCAGTCTCATCACCCTATCAAGCCACTTATCAAATTTCCATTACCGTTCCCATGTCAATCAGCATTCTCGCCAAGTGCCGCTGCACTTTAGGTCATTCCCACGTCGCAATGAATTTGAGCTCTCCGCAAAGTCTGTACTTAATAACCCCAGGACGATTCCCCACCAAGTTCCTATGCATGGACCCTTTACTATTTTTAAGTACTTCACTAATATAGTCAGATGTACACATTTTCAAGAGCTGGAATCCGTAAACCAAACAATGAATGGGACTGCTCCCATTAGAACATTATTCATACAGTCCCCCACTCATCAAGGCATTTCAATACATACTGTCCTGGTTACAGACAGGGCACATCTGCACAGCTACACACCTGCAAATGCAGGCGGTATGTAATTTCTCCAAAGACTGTTCTTATGTCCCGATATGAAATACTTTACTGTGACGTAAACTACAAGTGAGGCACTGTTGGTGTATACAGCCAGTTAGCTCATTAAGCCAGAGCAACTTCTGGAAACAAAAGCCTGTATGCACACGGGGCCTCCAGGACTGTAATAGTCCACCCATAATTTATACTAACTGCAGTTCTTTGGTAATGGCCTTTTCCGTCTTTCATTTCTGTCCATCGCTCATTAAGAGGCCCTTTCTACCCAGGTTGTTCCTGCTCTGTCTTCCACCCCTCCAGGCCTTGAACAGGAAGTGATGGCTGCTAAACCTGGCAAACGGACAATGATCTTGGTGCGACCCTCCCTGAACCTACCTTTTAAGTGCCATGTTAATTTTAAGGATAATCTCTCAATATAGAATTAGCACCAATTCATTAGGACAAAGAGACAGCCTAATACTAGGAGAAAAAATAATTACTATATTCCATTTCCATTTCTTCATAACTTTCAGGCGAAGCACACAGAGATTTCGTAGTTAAAGCTGTCAGATTACACAAAGTAAACAAAGGGTGGATGAACCTTATCTGACCTGAAGCTGCTCGCTAATTGTCCAAAAAAATCCAAAGCTGCTTGAGAGAGGACTTAGCCGCTGGGGCCGGTGTTTAAGCCTCTCCTGTCTGAAGTGCAGGAGTTAGGACACTCAGTTCACACCTGCGTGGGGCCAGTAGAGAGCAGGTCCAGGTGGATGTGCTCAGTACGGCCCAACTGCAGGACCGAGGCAGGCTAAGAATAATGATCAACCTGTGGGCCCTCTGCCGACAAGAAAGGAAGAACATTAAAAGTTTATCTTTCTTCCCCCTGCCAGGAAACTTTTATTCTTCTTTTATCTCTATTTTCTCCAGATTCGGACTGCCCAGTATATACGTATGCTTGCAGCTGTAACCTCCATTCAGTGTGCTTTTCCTTCAAACATGACTGCTACTTCAACCTACTGCTTCTTTTAAAGTACGCAAAAAACTGTGCACAGGATAGATCCATGGTTGCAATTTCTGTTATTTGCCCACTGGTCATTGCCCACTCTTGCATATATTATATTACAGAATATATTTTTGTACTTCTTAGTGGAATTCAAAGTGAAACTAAAACCAATCTCAAATAACAGCATATTTATTCAGATGCAAGTTTTTCTTTTTTAATTCCTGTTTAAATTTGCTCTGAAACAAAGATGAAAGAAAATCCAATTGTTTCACAATTAATAATTCAATGCACATGGCATCCAGAGGTTTCATGTCAAAAATTCTAAATTGTATTGTGCCTAAAACTACAAATCTCCGGACGGATTGTTTAACTGACACAAATCTATAAATATGCAAACATCCTAGAGAATTAGAAATGGGGAAATGAGAAAGTTTCCATAAACTTCGCAGAAAAATCAAAAGTTGGCAGTAGGCAACTTTTAGGAAGGATCGCTCCATTGTGTGGCACAGTAGTACAAACCAGTACAGTGCTGCTTCAAAAGGAGTCATGTGGCTAGACAAAGCAGGGCATACGCATCAATAGCACAAACACTTGCTAAAGTTACAGAGATTACATAGACATTTTGACTTACCTGTTGTTGTTTTCAAAGATGGCAGGTAGCAGATCATGAAAAAAGGAAGAAAATAAAGTTGTATTAGTGTGGAGGAATGACAGGATACAGGATGTTTGTCCTTTGAAAAGGATTTTATTAGTCACTGTTGGTCTAATACGTCGTCATCAGCCTTTTCAGGCAACAAATATGAGCACTGTGCAGCAAACTGTTCACCTGCCCAAAGGTGCATTGTGGGTAGTTTGAAGATTGGGCCATTCAAGTTAGCACTGTGTCTAGTATCAAGGCCAACACACAATTGACAAAGTAGAATAAAATGAAATAGATAAAATAAGGTTTTGTGTGTCCGTATGTGCGTGCGTGCATGTGTGTGAACACGCCTGTGCTTGTGCATGTGTGTGTCGTACTTGTGCATACAGTGTACCACTGTAAGTGCATGCTAACACATGCTTACGCGAATATGCAATGTGCATTCACAAATACACGTGTGCCTGGTCGTGCAAATACAGTCTGAAATAAAAAATACAAATGTGTGACTATTACCGTGAGAAATTACAGTACAGTACAGCAAAGCTGAATGAGGATAGGGCTGAGAGGAACACACACCCTGGGGTCTGAAATGCTCCATCTGTCGCTCTAGAGCGAGAGGCTAGTGCCCTCTCCGCTGAACTGTGATCTGGGTCAAAACCTGGTCCGGCAGCCATAGCAGCGATGGAAGCAGTGATCAGAGAGGTTGGAACTGATCCTGGCAAAAATGTGCAGTTCACTCTCTCCCAAAGCCAGTGTACTATGGAGTGCACACTGCCAGTGCTCTACATAACCCTGAGCAATGGGGTGCTTTTATGCACACCTCAAAGTGCTTTTCAACCCCACATTCAACCAGCGGACATGTTTCACAAAGCAGCACATTTCTGGCACACAAACACTGTTATTTCCTTGGTAACAGGCAGAGGAAAAAATAATAGTCATAAACTGAATAAGCTATCACGGACTGTGTGGGCATTCGTGTGTGTGTGCACGCGAAGGTGAACAACGCTCTTCGATCAGGCAAAACACCCATTGGGGAACGGGGACATAAGTACAGCGCACAGTCTCTTCACAAAGCCTCACGAGCCGCGTCACCCTGCACACGCTAAAACCTTTGGGCTGTTGCCGTGACTACAAGAGCAGGCAGGCTGTTCCCTTGAAGAGAGCAGAGGGAAATTAAAATGAAAAAAAAAAACTTTCCTACAAAAAGAATAAAAAAATAGGACCTCAGATCGAGCAACCTGCCCACATCAAACCTGCTTTACAAAGAGGAAAAAAAACAGAATGGTAGTAACTGCAATTTTGTGGAGAGTGAGCTGCCTGTTTCAATCTGCCTGTTAGCACAGCCCGGTTAAACGTGAGCGACGGTGAAACAAATCACCCCGACGTCGGACACGAGCGCATCCGACACTCCGCGCTGAATCAATCTACGCGTTAGCGGGGGGGCTCCTCCCAGAGATTATTCCGGTATCGATGCCGACGCAGCGCAGTGTGAAATTTAGCCCAGGTGAGGCTGCTCATTCAGGTGAGGCTGCTCATTGCTAAGCTACCGCTTTTTAACCCTTTCAGTCCCAACAGCGCCATATTACAACCAATCAACTGTACACTGCCCATCACCAGAGAACAAACACATACACACGTTCTCCTTCACCGAGACACGGACACACAGACACACAAACTAGCACTCTTCTCCCCTCTTTCGTCTTTTAATCAGTCGCGCAAAGCCACGAGCGCTAAGCGGTATTAGACTCTGTATCTCAGTCTTATAAGCAAATATTCACACAGCGTTGTGCATACAAAGTCATCCACCAGCACAGCACACTCTGAATCTCCCTCTTCTGTTTCAGCCTCACATAGACACAGAAATGCACAAGCACTCACAAACAGGTAGTCTGACCTAAATTAGATAAATCTTTCATCTTTGATATCATACATGTTGCCAACAATGTAGTTTACCAGAAACATCCATCTTTTTTATTCCACCCATGCCCCATGACACCCAAACGGCCAGCTACTGTAAAATGCTAAGCATGATTCAACTGATTCACAGCAATCAATCTACCTACCCATTCACAGCAGACATCTACTGCACAAGTACATCAGTTTTTTATGTTTTGCTTAAATAAATTTGCTTAAGCATCAAACTCTTCCCCGTCAATTTTGTCTGAGCAGCAGATCCAACGAAGCACAACGACAAGCACTTCAAACCAAACATCAAAACAGCTTTCCGTAGTCACGCTTTGCTCCAGTAAAATATTAACACATCTACCCGGTGCATGCAGTCTGAGAATACAGTAAGCACATTACTTTTTACTTTATTTTGTTATATTACAGTTGATTAGGTTAAGCAGGGGACAATCCCCCCCTGGAAAAATGTGGGGTTAATGGCCTTGCCCAAGGGCCCAACAGCAGTGCGGATCTTATCGTGGCTCCATCGGGGCTTGAACCACCAACCCTTGGGGTCCCAGTCATGGACCGTAGCCACCAGGCTGCAGGCTGCTCTAGCAAGCACATACAGGACACAGCTCCCCATGCTGGTGCAGTATTGAGCTATACAGCATGGGCTGTTTATGAGCAGGTCCCATCACGTGTGGATTAGGCCTACAGGTGCTGTGCAGGGACAGCAGTCTTGTAAGGTCTTGTAGCCAAAAACCACAAACATTTTTACAGTGTTTATATTAAGTTTATGTTCCAGTACTGTCTTTTCTTTATCCTCCTCCACCTTCTATTCTTCTTATTGTTTTCCTTAAAGAAATACAGTAAATCAATGGAGAAGTCGTGACTCACAAAGTATCTTGTGAAAGCAATCACGAGTCACAAGGTAGAGTACATTCAGTGAACAGAGCTTTGTACTGGCAGAAAGGAAATGTGTGTGCATCCACTCTACCCACCCCACCCCCCACACCCCAACCCTTTCAGATTTTCAACATTTCCCCTTTTACAATTTTTGGGGAGTGTTTTTTTTTTTCTTTTCGGAGACTATAATACCACATTTCATGAATAATTTCATCACGGTAAGTATGCTCCAGCCTGCAGCTCTGCTGATAAAATGACTGAGCTCCATGTGCGCCAATGCGTGTCGCCCGTGTATGAGGGGGGGGCTCTGTAAAATTGGGTGTTTATCCAGTGTATTAATGCCGCGAACGGCGTGCGCAGCGCGGCACTTTTAATATTCCAAATGAGCGCGGATAAGCCGCGTACGGCGAACGCGCCCCTCTGCAGTGGAGCCGTCGTCTCTGCTCGGAGTGCTAATTCCGCTCTGCCGCAGAACGGCTTCCTTTACCGGGGAGCGCAGACACGCGCAGTTCACCGCTTTCTTCCTGAAGATGGAAGGAGTCTCGCCGGACTGATGTACAAGAGGTAGTGAAGTGCGAAGACGCACTACCCGTATTCGTAAACTACCGCGGTTCGTACCGCTACTCTAGCCACTACGGGCTGGTGGAGCGCATCACATGCTTACATTCACTGCGAAAGGTAGCCCGGAAACGCAGCACACTATATATGCACGTGTGCATATCAATACAGAGTGCACCACTGAGAGGACTTTGTAAAGACCATGTCACCTTGATTGATTTTGTATGATCTCAGGAAAATAATTGCATTGCTCTCGGAAAAACATACCATTCGTATGTTTTATAGTCAACATTTAAAATGAAGGCTGAAATAAAACTGATATATATATATATATATATATATATATATATATATATATATACATATATATATATATATATAATTTTTTTATTTTATTTTTTATTTTTTTGTAACTCAATATTTCCCCACTCTCTTTCCCACAGAGACCTGTCCAAGGAGCATTTAAAGTGAAAAGGTTATGGGTAAACAAAGACAAAAAGATGGCCAGGTATGTGGAAATCAGCACGGAGATGTGCGCAGTGGAAACGACCTTCCCTTGCAGCAGGGCTTTGTGGAGTCTGCCACTCACGCTGGTGTATGGCCCTTACTGAGGAATAACAATGACATGTTTGGGTCGGGGAATGGGAGAGGGGGGTCATGGTCATGGTGCGGGGCATTTCACTGGGGATGGAAGACTGCCAATCAGCACACCAGCCACACTGACATATTGACATATTGATCTGTAATTATGATACTGGTGTCTTATTTAAAATAAAAATATAATAGCAATTTATAAATTCATTATTTCAGTCAAGGCTATGTAACAAAGTACTAACCATACTACTTTAATTTACATAATATTAACATGTCCCAAACGCAAACACATTTGCACACATGCATGCTGGCATGCGCACGCAAACACACACACACACACACACACACACACACACGCACGCGCACACACACCGTAGAAACAGCAGTTACACATTATATACCTTGATTGCATTGGAATTCCTTTGGGCATTTTTCAGGCACGAGCTAAACTATAATGCTTGTTTCTATAAATGGCATTTGGAAGGAGGGAAGGCACCCAGTAGATGTACTACAGGCATTAAGTCCTGCATTCCTGATGTGAGTGATTGCAGATTTAATAAACAGGATTCATGGCCCACAGCTACACTATTGTCTACAGTTTGAATAGAGAAAAAAAGAAGCAAATTAATGTATCTTCCTTCATGTGATGTCATCCCAAACAGTCAAACCCAAAGGCATTCAGTGACAAATACTACATCAAGTATGACTTTCTGAGAAAATGGGGAAAAAAAGCGAATTCATTTTATGTTAATACTTAAGTTATACCAGAGAAAGACAATGTCACATCAATCTCTTTCACATGGTATAGAATCATGGCAATCACAAGAACATAACACATTTAAAGAATAGTTATTGCAGATGGTACAACATACAGTAACTGAACACTGTGCTTCATATTGTCTTAAAAAATACATTTTTAAAAATGTGAGATTGTCCATGATAAAGCCACGAGCTGATGGCAGAATATCACATTCATACAAGCAAAATGATGAGTGTTATGCAATAGGTTGTATCCCCAAATACGCATTTCAGAAATGCAGTGTGCTGTGTATTGATATTTTTTCTTCTCAAAGCTGACCATTGACATTCAAAAGACTTTCTCTTTTTCTTCCATTTGCTGTTAAGTCATGGACATCCCATGCCATTTCAATAAAATAATATGAATAGAACTTGGCATTGAAAAGTGGGCATTAAATTGAAACAAGATTAAATGATAGAAATATGCCAGCTTTGTTAGTTTGTATAAAATTGGCAGGGTTTGGAAACTCTAAAATCCACCAACCATCCATGTCTAGAATTAACAGAATTTGTTTGTTATATATACAGACATTTGTGTTGGTTAAACAGACTGAGATTTTCTTATATACACAACCATGCTATACAAATTGCTTTACTTTGTTGTTATATATGAAGATTTTTTTTTTTTCCTGAACAGTGTCCATCATCCACAAAGATGGATACAATAGGGTATGGAAACTGGCCAGCATTTTAATAATAATATAAATAATAATGTGCCATTACAATGTATTTGTCAAACAATAACTATATGAAAAGCAGGTGCATACCTGAAAGAATCCAGACACAAAAGATAGATTATTGAAAATTATGCAGGTATATATAAAAAAAAATGCTACAAAAACCTTTGTCTGAACACATTCTCCACAGAAATATCCATAAAACGAACATAACAATGTAAGATAGAAAGATGGAACACAAGCCATTCAGCCCATCAAAGCTCGTCATTTTGCCATTACTGTCATTTCCTCACTACCTTCCAAGGAGCCTCCAGCGTTTGTCCTCAAATTTTACTAACAATTAAAGGCAAGAGTCAGTTATCGTTTCCTTCAAAACACAGTTTGGTGAGCTCAGCAGACTAAACCTTGCTAGACTGAGTTTATGAAGAACAGGGGTGTTTAAGGACAAAGTGGGGGACAGACTGCATCAAGCCTGGTAGGAAAAACTCCAAGCGCCTTGGCTTCCAGTGTGGGCCTACTTGTTTGAAGTTTTGGACACGCCTTCAGTGATTTCCTTTCTGAATATCAATGCAATAATAGGCATCAGCATTTATATTGTTTCATAGCAAAATCCCAGCCCTACTACATGCCTTCTGTTACCCCTTCTGTAATTCCTCTTACTGCGATATTAATGAAAAAGCACTTGCTCTGTTGGAGTTAAACCTGACAACCTTTGGTCCCCAAAGTCCACATTTATCATATTAATAAAAAACATAGTACACATGAGGTGGACAGGAAAGTGCAATACAACAACTTTACATTCTCATGATTCCTCAGAGTTCCTGATGCGGGAGCGTTATCCCTGGTTTGTGGGTGGAAGGGAGTACCTGAGCACCAGAGGCAAAAGTTGCCCTTTTTCAACATCTGAGAAAGTGCCTACGGTAACAGTCTCTGACACCAACAACGTGTGGCATCCATCAACCAAACAATCAGAAAACACATATCAATGGCCCACTGGCCTAAGTGCTTTTTGAAGTCTAAACTCACCCGAGTTTAAAATAAAATAAAATAAACTCACAAAACAGAAACACCAAAGTGCGTGGAACAACAGAAAAAAACACAGTGCAACAGAGAATCAATATTATTATAACTGTGTGGATCTCAGAAGACTTAAAAATAGTCTCCTCTGTCCCGGCTGCCCTGAAGAACACCCCGGCCTCACAGAGCGGTTGAGACAACCCAAATCTCTAATGGGGCTTCAAAGCATACACAGGACTGCTGGAGCAGAGCCTCACCAAACAGCACACAGCGGAATATCCCATGTGCCCCGGCACGTCTCTCGTAAAATTACATTTTTCTGCCCACTTTACAGTCTACAAATTGGTTTCCTATTAGAAAAGCAAGAATAAGAATGTACCAAGGAAGCTTGTGAAATTCAGTAGTTGGCACGGCCATCATTTCTAAAAATGCAATTCTCACAAAATCCAATTTAACACTCCTGCTCAATGATGTACGTATGCTGTATGTACATGAAATATATGCATGCAATTAAAAAATATATAATTTGTATGTGTGCTATGGACACCAATCCAAACAAAATGAAAGAAATTTCCCTATAGATGCGCTCATACATTACACCATAATGAAAGGATTAGCTGCAGTGAAAGTCAAAGCTAGTGTTTATCGGGATGCTCATCAACATGCACTCCAGGTAGCCCATGCGTCAATGTATATTACTGTAATCCATGAAACATTTAAGGCCAATCTACACACGAGTAGTCTGGTCTTAATTGTGGTGAATGCAAGCATGAAGTCACCGATAGGACCATAATGCTAATTGCTAATTATTTACTTTAAATTAACCACACAGTAAATTAACCCTAAACAGAATAATATATTCGGAAAAATAAATCTATTTGTGATGTACGGACCACTGGCAAATACATGGTTAGAAATGTAATGAAGGAAAATAATGTGAAATTAATGATGATGATGATGATGATTATTATTATTACTATTGTTATTATTATTTAATATTTACTATTTACAATATTTAATGAATTAAAACATTTCAACACAGAATCCATCCTTCCTGTGCTTTAGTATAATTATTCTACCATGACAGTTTAGTTGTCACGAGCAACATGATGGGCTAGATGATTTTATATACATCACAATTAAAATGAAGCTCTTTCAGTTCCATTTGCTCTTGGCTCAATTCTGCCGACACGATTTCTGCGCTAACATCTGTATATGAACTAATACGTGTAATTGTGGAGGGAAACGGTTACAGTCAAAACAAAATCCTGTTTGCTAGAGTGCTGACCTAGCAATGGATTAATGGCCGCAGATTTCTGAGCAATAGGCTTTTACTGTGAATTTATTTCATTTTTATTACAATTCAGATGTTCTATTTTCCTAACATATCTTTTGAATTTAATACAAAAATACACAAACAGCTTGCTTAATCGTCTATTTTATATTACATTCATGCGCATGAAGGGAATTATTGATGATGAAATAATGGCGGGTACAGTAGATATTAGGAGCGAGGGAGTACTGCATTATCAGTATCTCTATCTGTATCTGTTCAACCAACTGTAGTATCTGTGTCAGTGTCCATGCTCGTAACCTCGGTTTCGTCTGGCAGCTGTCAATCTCAACACTTATGTATGGTTACTTCTGACTTCTACCTCTTTTTTTTATTGTTGAGAGGTTTTAAATTGCATAAAAATAAAAGCAGTCAGAATGCCAAGAACATGAGAAAAAAGCCAATCCATATGGAAGCCACAGAGTGAAAGGCATATAGGCTGAAACTGGCACAGCTGAGGAACAAGAGAGCAAGCCAACTATTTACAGAACAGCCTCAGAATCCACACTGGCAGTGTATTTCAGCACAAGAGTAAAACATTTAGAAAACAATGTTTTGTTTTTCTTATGAAGTATACAGTCAGCTCCAGAATTGCTGGAAACGTGTTATGACCTAATGTCCAGTAGGCTACTGAGACTTTCGCTATTGCGGAATGCCGAGACATAGCCTACCTGGCTACCACCCACAAAAGAAAGACAAACAGTAAAGTAACAGGTCCAATAGACTTCCAAGATTAAACGATGACTTGCCTGTTGTCTGTTATCTGTGTGTTGATGGTACAATTCCATAATATCCCCAGGCTTGTTTTACCTCCTCTCCTCCAAACGCCAGCTCAGGGAAGACTTTTGGCATAATAATTATTTAAAAGAACCTAGTGATTAATTTCAAGAAATGTCTGGGCAGCTGTGTTGACAGTCATTTCTGCCGGGTGGATTGCGACCAATTTTTTCTGTTATTTAAATTTACAGCCATTTTCAGAGACTGCTTCTACAGGATACATAGGCTATGATGGAAAACCGCAGTGGAGACAGAAAACTATAATCCAATAAAAAATAAGGAGCTGAACTTTTTACCAATGCACAAAGGTAAGTGCAAAAAGGGAGAGACAGCAACTGTGATCTGTGAGCCACAGACAAGACAAACGGCTTGCCAGTGTTGCTTTCGTTAATAGACAAATTATATTCTAAATCAGAAATCAGATTAGTCTACCGCACCTTGCATGCTGAAATGAGTTGAAAGGACACAACTCGACTGTAAAATCAAGTTTTTCTGAACACTTGTTTGCTCACTGTGCAATGTATTCAGGGCGTTTCGGTAACATTGTACAGGAACCCTCCCCTCGTTCATATAAGCACCATGGTGCTGGCTAATTTCATGCGGATATTTAATATTACTGGCCTATCACACAACAGTATGAAGTTTATGTTACACATTCCTTACTGATGTGCAGCTACTGCAGCCGAGGAAAATAAATAAATTAATAAATAAAATATGCCTATTCACTGATCATCACGGATAATGATCCAATTGCTCGAACAGCACTCGTGCTGGGAAAAATGTCATTACTCGTAACAGACACTAGTTTCGCCCGAGTATTCAGATCACCCCTAGAAGGTATGACCACCATCTGCACCACATTTGATAGACCCACTGTTGGATTATAAAATGCATTCAGAGTACAATTCAACTTCAGCAAATGCTGCCGTTCGTCTATCAATCATGCAGAAGCAATTGTTATCAAAAGGTGTGCCAAAGCGTGCACCGTGAATGATTTTCCAGAATTATATTCAAAATTATCCTGCTTTAAGGCTCATTGTGTGACCAAAGCCCTGAGTTATGACGCACAGCCAGCCAATAAAAAACAAGCCACACTCAGTAAACTGGGATTCTATGGTTAAAAGGCAAGGCCAAGCCTCCAGAGACTGCAGGTCAGATGACTGGACAAAAACAGAGGAAATGGCCTGTCAATCACTCTGCCTGTGTCCGCCTGGCCAAATTGCCCATTTCCTGTCTATCCCAGGGTACCACGGCAGGCCAAATCCACAGGGTGAACAAGTCCAAAAATTAAATGAGAGGTAAAATAAGCTGAGCCCACACATGAAGCAAAGCCCAGACATGGTTTTTTTCTCTCCACCCATTACAGGTCCCGGCTCAGGTGGCGGGGAGTGGCGATCGGGGCGAGCAGTGAGGCCCAATTAGCCCGTCCGGGCGGGCAAGGTGAAGCAGCTGAAAGGGTACGGTACAAAAGCAGCTTCTCGGCAGAACAAAGCGCAGCCCGCTTCAAAGCCTCGTGGGAGGAAGGGGTCGGCTGGAGGTCGCTTCACATTTCTTAATCGCTTTCGGCGAGCTACCTCCAGGGTGAGGTAACCGCGTATGCACGCCCGTTTAAACATCCCCTTGTTACGGTTTGGGATTTTCATGTAAGCATTTTGACTGCTCTAGAAAGGCACTGAGCTTTGTTCACTGAGAAAAAAAAACAAAAAACAGACAGACTTATCAAGAATCTCTAAATCAGGGATGGGAATGAGACAGATATGTATGGATGCTGCACTAATTACTTTGACTAAATGGCACATTTTCAAGGAAGCATTTCTCAGATATTGCATAGCAACACAGTGGTTTTGTACAGTGTATTTGGCCCATAACCTTGGACTGAAACTAGAAATGAACACTGCTATCTAGCAATTCTGTAAGTAAATAAATAAATGCTAGGTAATCAAAGACATTCTCCTAGCACCACTACACTGATTCATTTTGCACACATACGAACATGCCAACATCATTCCCAGCTCTAGGGCCAGGGGAAACTGAGGATGGATGAGGACTGGTTCTGTTATAGATTTGAAGGCCCCACCTGAAGCTCTTTGGTCTTACTGCCTGGCCTGTAATAACATCACTTTTCATCAGCATGTGCCTTACAGTGATCCATGTGAAGTCCAGAAAACGAGCAGATTGACGGAGAGAAACAAGAGGAGGGCGGGGCGACTTCAAAACGTACGGGCCCTGAACCCACCCCCCGGCATGTGAGAACTTGACGTTTAAGACGCTGATGTCATTCTCCTCCCCCTCAGAAGAACCGATGGATGGGTAAACGGAGATAGACGGGCGGTGATGGGGGAGAGCGGGAGCGAAGCAGGAGACCTCGGAACATGTATCTGTGCACCCGCCCTTGACGTCACACCGCGTTGATGGAATGCCTTGGTCTCCACCCACCTGCTCCCCATTACCGCTAAATCTCTCTCTAAGGACCCCGCTCTACACACCGCACCTCTCTGTTCATCCCGGTGCATGACGACGCCACAGACCCAAGCCCCATTACGTTGAGCGCCCAGAAACAGGGACGAAAAAAACCATAATGATAACGATAATGAAATGGGAGCGTTTAAAACGAGGCCTTGACTAAAAGGCATGTTTGCCTAATTCTGTAACCTCTCCTTCCCAGTCTACACTGGGGAATCTTATTATGGCTGTTGAAAAGAGTATATTATCTGAATAAATCACCTCCCGGAAACGGAGCTTACGCGTGGCCGATTCTGATTCTAAACGCTCTCCAGGCAGGGATTATTTCCCAAGTTAAATCGGGTTTGGTCCGAGGTCACAGGAAATGGATAGGTGGGTGACGGGAGGTGGCATGTACAGACATGTAACTCTATTAAGCAGCCCGCAGAGAGAGAGAGAGAGAGAGAGAGAGAGAGAGAGAGAGAGAGAGAGAGAGAGAGAGAGAGAGAGAGAGAGAGAGAGAGAGAGAGAGAGCAGAGAGAGAGAAGGGGGAGAGAGAGAGCAGAGAGAGAAGAGAAAGAGAGAGGGAGGGAGAGAGAGGGGGAGAGAGAGGGAGAGAGAGGGAGAGGGTGAGAGAGAGAGAAGGGGGAGAGAGAGCAGAGAGAGAAAAGAGAAAGAGAGAGAGAGGGAGAGAGAGGGGGAGAGAGGGAGAGAGGGAGAGTGAGAGAGAGGGAGAGAGGGGGGAGAGAGAGAAAGAGAGAGGGAGAGAGAGGGGGAGAGAGAGAAGAGAAAGAGAGAGAGAGAAAGAGAGAGAGGGAGAGAGGGGAGGAAGAGAGAGCGGGGAGGGAGAGAGAGAGCAGAGAGAGAGGGAGAGAGAGAAAGAACAGAGAGAAAGAGCAGAGAGAAAGAGAGCAGAGAGAGAGAGAGCTGAGAGGGAGAGAGAGAGCAACTGAAGTGCAGTGTTCTAGTACACATGCAGGATGAGCAGTTGTTGACCGTCAACATCAGAGTCCCTGGCATCACCCCAATTTAATTCCAACTAATCGCAATTAGCTAAGAGGCCTCGACAGATAAATCCAAACGTACTCAAGGAATTAAAAAAGAAAATACGTTTCTATAAATCATTTAAAAAGTCTGGAAGTCTTGAGTCGGGCGAGTTACAAGTGTTGTACATGAAACTTTAGTGCCCGTCTGTATTTTTAGCAGCTCAGTGTTGCTGTGCTTGTACTTGTGAAGTGAGGTACACTATTTCATCTGAAGTAATGCACCTTGTTCTGTCCCAGCACTTCACATCTGTAGTGGAGTAAGCGACATGAGGCTAGGCCCCCCAGTGTAGGCCAGCAGCAGCGGAGGAGGCAGAACTCTGTATTCCCACAACACAGTCCACAGCCCAGCCAACTAATTCATCACAATAAAGCGGACGCAAAGGGCGAAGATTTAAGTTAAGAAGTTAAGTTAAGAAAACAAATACATCTTTCTTTTTTCATAAGGCTAATAATTAGAGCACCCTAAATATGAACCAGACAGATTGTGATGGATGGCATTAATAATGGCACCTGGCAAGCGTGCCAAAAATATTTCACGGTTAATACTGCAAATTGGAGGTGTAAACGCGAGACACGGTTATGGAACCAGTCTGCCATTAATTCTCTGCACCGGCATCCTCCATCTCATCAGGGGGCGAGGCTTTGAGGAGGGGACAACATGGAGGCCAAAGGCTGTCCCAATTCTTCACTTTCCAGACGTACACTTAAACCTGCAGTTCATGTTAAAGTAAATAAGCAAGTACACATGCAAGCACGCAGTACAAGTAAATGGATTTTGAAAAATTCGAAGAGCAACAGACGCAAACAAACTCACTCATGCTAAACCGAAGCCCCCGCTCCCCAAAACAATTTTACAAGTTTCTTTTTTTACAAGTTAAACCATGTAGATAATTAATGGTTTCATAAAATAAAAAAGGAATAAAACAGATATAAATTGATAATACAGCAGGGCTAGAATTATGAGGCGAAATCATCCAATCCTGAGCTGGATTACGGGGATGGTCAGAGACACGGTTGTGATACCAGCAGGGGCGCGGTCGGTTCATTTGTGACCGTAGGCAGGGGAGAGGGTTGACACAATTCATCAGACTCCTCCGGGGGGGGGGGTTGTGCATCTCTCAGAGACACTGCAATGTCTAGGCTGAACCGGCTTACAACAGCCAATAAGTGAATTTGCGCAGGGAGAGACGGTGCGGGGTCACGGTCACAGCCCTTCTGGAGACGGTAATCATCTCAGATCCTCCACAGGTGCAAGAATTCACAATAATAACACTTCCAATTTAGCACTCTGCCTAGGCAAATACCCATCTCTTGCCAAAACTTTGTCTGGAGTGCTATAAAACAGCAGGTAATGTGTTTAAATGCTTCTAAAAATAAAGGCAAGCATCTTAGTGATGCGGCTGCTCGGTGCGAGAGCTCCAGGAGACCCGCTCCCAGCGCGTATTTGAGAGATTGGGGGCCTGGGGTGGGGTGGGGGCAGGGATAAAGCAAGAGGAACATTTCTGGAGCTTGTAGCGTGGGTAATGATGCACGGTGTGTGGGCCAGAAGGACAGCACAGTTCAGCATTCTGTTTTATGAGAAAATCATTCTGAACCCGCTCCACAAGCACTGACCCTTAGCTATTTTTACACTTTACGACACTTCCTCCTTCTCTCTCCCTCATCTGCATACTTTTACAGTCACCGCACGCTTGACACTCTCCCCAGTTTCTTGAGAATCCTCGTGAGAGGTTCTTGGAGTGGTTTGAATATTCTTATTAATCTTACATTTTTTTCTCCATTTGTCTCGACTAGCCTGTTCACTTGTTTCCTCACATGTAAGACATATTAGACACAGATTGATAATGTTGCACAAGCATTTGTTGGTGACATCTAGTTTGCCACGTAATACCAGCCAAACCCTCCTTCGAAGGTCTGTCCCAGGCCAGGCTCCAGAAAGAACCAGAGGAGAGGTAATGCCTAATTGTACCCCAGGGGGTCTGTTCCCTCCCGCCACTATACATACCCTTCCTCATCCTCATCCTCCCCAAGGTTATCTAGTCACAGGGAGATCTTTAGTCCAAAGGGTCTGCTTCAATGGACGCAGTTGGCTTTGGTACTCAATAGAGCACCTAAAATGCCTTAAAAGGATACATAATGCAATCTAAAGCATACACAAGTGATAGTCTAAGAAGGCCTAGACTCCAAAGGGCCCTGTTTAAATAAGCACAAGGTTATATGGGTTGATCAAATTGGATTTGACAGTGTGAGAGCGATATAAGCTTATCATAGTCGGTTTTAACTGCACGCCAGTGCATTTTTTTCTCTCCTTTTGTAGTCACAACATGCATAATGCATAACACACATAATGCTCTGGAGGTTGTGGTGACATGATAAGCAATCAAAAGCTTGGGTGTGCATGCATGTGTGTGAGCATGTGTGTGTGCGAGTGTGTACATTTGTGTGTACTTGCATGTGCGTGTGTCTGTGTGTGTTCGTGTGTGCATGGGTATGTGTGTGTGTGCGTGCATGCTCGTGTGTGTGTGTGTGTGTGTCTTTGTGTGTGCGTGGGTATGTGTGTGCGCATGCTTGTGCATGCCTGTGTGTGTGTGTGTGTGTGTGTCAACACTGCGGTGCTGAGACAGGCAGGTACAGAGGGACAGAAACAATCAGGGATGTCATAGCCTCCTCACTTGGGGAATAGGGAAATATTTAAACAATGGAGTTGCTGAAAGGTTAAAGAGGTGTGGCGCAGGATCCCAAATGAAAGTGCGGACCATCAGGCCGTGCATCCACACTCAGACAGATAGATCACCCTTCTCCTCACAACGTAAGGGCAGAATAGAAAGGAGGCAAACATTGATTTCAGTGTGTGTGACTCCCCTTCTAATGTGCTACATTGCAGACAATGGCAGTAGACTGAATTCAAGCTTTACAGTACAGTATAGCGAAAAGGGCCTCATCCACCTTCACAGCCCTGCACACAAAGACAAATAGATGAAGCACAACAAATAAGGTTATTGTGACCCTTGTAAATGCACATCATTGACCATTACGGATTGAATTGATTTCAAATGGCCTTCGTTTATCGATTCCTGGCCTTGCTATTTGCTACACCTTGTGATTCCTGTCTCAGCATAGGATGTTCAATACGTACAGCCCCCGGAGAAGACGATGATTCAGGGGGAAGTGCATTACAGGTCTGTAGCTTAGCATGCTAAGATGAATTCAGAGAAAACGCGTACTATTCCACGGTTTGGGAAAAAAGGCAAAAAGGAAATGGCTCCAGTTGTTCTTCACAATGGACTGACAAACAGCCAGACTGTAACATTCAAAAGAGTGACGTAAATTGAAAGTGCAGGTAGTGCCATCCTTTGTTAATGTGGAATGAATATGTATGCATTTGGTCTGACACAGTGGAGCAGTATCCTTGGTGCTTGTGCATGCTCCATGAAGAGAATTCTCTGCAGAACACAAAGGAGAGCTACCTACCTGATTTCCCAGGGTATAATGGAGAATGGATTTAAATTTCATGTTTCTTATTTCACATTGAGTGGGGAGGTAGGGGGGAGTGTTAGTGTTCTTGGACTTTGCGTCAAAGTTCTGAAATGTGAATTTCATCATTTTCAGTCACGGGCCAAGAACTGACTGACTGATGGAACTCTCCACTGTGGCTGGACGATTCTCATGCAGCATATACGGTTATATGGGTTGGCTGGTGTTGTTTCCTCATTCACCTTGATTGATATGCCAGATTCAGGCATGTTTTGAACCTGTGGCAGTTCTTGACCCCCCAGTGTTCTGTCAATTAAACCTAGCTCTCAGGGCAGCTGCTTGGAGTAGAGGGCTGACAGATTGACTAAAGGTAGTCTTGACACAACCCCATGAGTGCCTGAGAAATCTAAAGCCCCCTTGAAATGTATCACACTCATTTTTTTACTGGAGACCAACAGTGAGGAAATGTCACCTGTAAATAATCTAGGCCCATTACTTACTCTTGTAACTCCGTAACTCAGTCCAGCTATGTGATCTTAAGTGAGCTCTGGCTAGAACATCGAGCAACTAAGAAACACACACACCACATATCAACGCCATTACAGTACCCTGCTGTAAAACCCAGCTATGGCCAGCTTGAAATAATCAGCTACCAGCTGTTTCAAAACTGTTCTTTTCAGCAGGCTATTCTGATAGAGTCCATATACACAGCAATGTTGTTTATTAATTTAAATTAGCTATCGTACAGTCAAAATACATAAATACAGGGAATTTGTACCAAAAAATAATCCAAGGCATGCAAATTTCCCAACATCTAGAACTGTTTATGTCACTGTGAGCTGAATGGCACATCTTTCAAAGGTAACAGGCTGGAAGGGGTGTGCTGAGGACAACTGAACTCAGAGGTTTACGGTCGATGGATTGTTTGGCATGGCATGGGTCTACCAACTATTGCTTGTGCACATTGGCATCATAATTCCAGAAATAGACAGCACAGTATGATGCACAGATTTCTATCGAACACTCACAGCAAGTCTTTTTGATCTCACCATTTAAATGGGTTATTTTGTCTCGAGAAGCACGCAGCCAAGTGTTCTGTCATTAACCGCTTCATGGTTTCCTTTGAAGTAGACCAGGTCCCATGTGTGTGCGACCATTGAGACCTGCAACATCACGCTGTTGTTGCACTTGTTGTTGGTGCTGTTGTTCGTGTATCTTGTTGATTTCTGTTTCGCGTGAGAATGTCTACATTGTAAAAAGCACACCAAGTATTTGCAAACAAAGGCCCCCTTGTGCCCACAGAAGCTCAAAATTCTGATTCCCTGAAGAAACAAGTCTCATATTGGTGAGAAATGCAACTGCGTTTACCGTGAATCGGAGCCTGAGTGCAATAATAGTTCAGAACAACTGAAGCAAATATCAAGTCAACAACTGTGTCCGTACATCAACATTAAAATTGTTGAAAATCAATAATATTGAAACTCATCCAGTCCTATGGGCCATGTACAACAGGATTGCCTGTTCAGGGCAATTCTTTTTTTGTTGTTGTTTCAGATTTCACATTTTTCTCCCAATTTAGCAGTCAATTGTACCCTATCTATTCCAATTGCCCACGTGTCATCTAGGGATACAACATCCCTTGGTGGGGAATGACACGCCTTCTTCAAGCTGCATGGTCTCGCCCGCGTCTGTGATTCCGAGGTGCCCGGGGTGCTGTTGTATGCAGCGATCTCACTAACCCCTTCAAACCCCGGTCCTCAGTGTGCAACTGCAACAAACTGACGCCTGCGTCAAGGTCCGTTACTTTAGCCGTGCACCACCACGGCTAGGACAATTATAAATATAATAACCAAGAAATAATGTGTCGGAGAAATTGAAGAGTGGCACAAGTTATGTACAGTGTAGTCTTGGGTCTGCACTCCAGTACATTAGATTTGAAATGAAGCAATGCATACAGTCAGGTCTATAAATACTTAGATATTGACAAAGTTATTGCTATTTTAGCAGCCTACAACAGGATATTGGAGTTGGAAGTAAATAGTGTAGACTTTCAGCTTTGAGGGTATTTACATCTAAATCAGGTGAACAGTCTAGAAATTGGACATATTAACATAATAATAGATTAAATTGTAATTTTTTTATACTTTTTATACTAGACTTCCTGATGTCCGTGGCCTATCCATACCATCAGAGTCTGGATATCTTATTTTCACACTGTCCTACTTGCAATACTTGTATTTGAATGGATTTCTATGGGAATTGGGGGGTGGGACTAGATGTGCAGTCAATTTGTCAAAGTGAAGATGAATCAATCAAAGCCTGTCTTGCGGACCCCAACAGGCACTAAATTGGAGTGTTTAAACAGAGACAAATGGTATTTGAATAATGTTTTTGAACAATAACAAAAAAGTATACTATATAGCCCCATTTGTTAAACATCATTTATTTGATTTAAAATTATGTTTGAGGACTACCAGTTCAAAATGAGTTCCTGTCTAATGCAGGCCTTACAAAATAGCCGTTCTGGACATCTCTGCTGTCTTGCTAATTTGAAAGGGGTTGGATTAGTGGAATGCCCCCCCAGAGACTTCAGTTATCTGAAACGAGGATCAAAATTGAGCTGCCACCCCCCTGCGGTAACCTTGTCCCTCAACTTCCCTTCGCCCTCGTCCTCCCGTCTGTCTCCGACCGGCCAGGCCCTGTATCCCTCCGGCGTCTGTGAAGTCTCTCCAAACATCCTGACAACAGCCAAGTTAGGCCGCCGGCACGCGAGGGAGAGCGCTCTGGCCTCGGCCGCCCATGTCCCCCACCGCCGCGCGCTCTCGCCTCTTTCTCCCTCCCCTCCGCGGCCCGCGGTCTCCCGCGGCTCCAGCAAATACGCTGACGGGCCCAAATCTCCATCCACTTTTAAAAAGCTAAAGAAATAAAGTCGGGGAACTGATTGGGCAGGCCGCAGCGGGGAGGTGGGGGGGGCCAGTTCTCCCGCTCGTGGTCTCTTTGTCCCATCGCAATTTAGCGCGTCGTGTAGCGCAGATTTGGAGCCGGCATGCTTGAGCGCGTGTGGCGGCGGTGGGTTGGGCGGTGTATGGCGCTGTTCATCACTGTAAACACCAATCCCCCGTCAGCCCCGCCCAACACATACTGTACCTGGAGCTCTGCCTCACCTTCACTCAGGTTAAGAGGGGACTCTCACATGCATATTTGCATGGGCCCCCCTCCCAAAGCTGACGTAGGGCGGCCTCTTTGAGGGCCCCCAGCGAGACGCTCCCGCGGGTGGGAGACTAATGCATTCAATCAATACCCCCGTCGTCACACAGTGACAGCAGCACCAAGGTCGGGGAGGAAAGCACGCTTCCCATAAGACCTAGCTTTCCCGGATAAAAGGAGCCAAGAACAAACGGAGGAGGAAGAGAGTGGGTTGGCTCTGAAGAAGCTCACAGACAAGCCCCGATATGGATTTCTCTGATATACATATCATTTTAAAGAAATGGTACAGCAAAACAAATGTTATTGCATTGCCTAGAGACTCCAATTTAATGTCTCTGGAATGAAGAAGCACAGTAAAAATGATTGCAGCTTCTACGGCTCATCATTCTTCATGAGCAGTCGTACTGTCCGCGGTGAATGTAGACCCTAATGCTCAATGTAGAACTAACCACCTTCATACTGGCACAATTACCACATTAGAGTTTCCACAAGAGATGAACCCAGTGAACCCTATTATTAGAAAGGGAGTGCAATAATTTATTGTGGTTTGACACTTGATTTTTTCTTAATACTCTGGGGTTGTGACGTCAGGGTACAATTGAACATGCACATACATTAGCATATAATAATGCAATACATTTGACACTTTTGTGAATTCCAATTGTCAAATTTTTATGTGCAATTTCACAAGTATAAAGACTGATGCATATCAAAGGATGCCACTAATATGCTGCATGTTCAGCTATTTGTCTTATTGGTAAAGAATGAGTATCTTGAATCCTAATGCCGTATTTGTAAATTCACAACTAATGCATTGCATAACGGTTTTATTCTTTACTGAAGTACAGCAATGATATTTATAAGATATTATAAGATTAGCAGAAAAAGTATACATTAAATAGAAAACATCTCAATGGTAATTTGTTACACATGATAAAATGTGTATGTTCCATTTCTTAGTATCAGCACAGTTTCTGAATGTAGGCATACATCATTTTCTTGGTTGAACACATATCGGCCTAAAGAATATAATTTCAAGTGAGAAATACAAGGAAATGTGTTTGCAGTATAACCCTAATCCTGTTTTTATCCCTAACACCACATTCCCAACCCTAAATCTAACCTGAATTATAATGCTAAACCCTGTTTCTAGCCATAGGAATATTAAATATTAGATTTTTCCACTAAGATGGAGAAAAAACAATATACATAAATATGATTAATTCAATGCAATGTGTCTGAAGTAATTTTAAAATGTATTTTCACTGAAGAACACATAGCACATTCATAAGTGCTAGATAAGCCATAAGTGGTTATGTCAATAACTGCAAATAGGCATATGGTGTGTTATGTCAACAGATCCAGCAAGTGACGTTACCATGACATATCAAGTGAACGGACACAAGTTACCGTATGTTGGTTATTGTCATAAGCGCTTATGAATGCTTATATTGTGCTTATGAATGTGCTATGTGGTGCTTAAAAAGGAGTTACATAGCTTTTAGGAAGGAGCCATCAAATAAAGTTTTTCCAAAAACACTGCGCTAACTAATGCTAATTCTAGCTGTAAACTACAATGTTAGCACTAGAAGTCATCTTAAACGTGTTTTTTTTTTTCTGTTAAGACGGGTAGAAAACACCAATAAGAGATAAGTAAGAGAAAAGCTTGAGGGACAGGGTTTAGAACGGGTCAGTCTCCCTGGACTGCCTGCCGGAATCGTGGTGTTGTTGTACGATCCAATACAATGTGGGGGCACCCACAGCTAGAACGGCGCCCCCCGTCCCCCATGCGCGTTACTACGGCTCTAAGGCAACAGGGGAGTCTGTGAAAGGCAGCCATTTCCATAACATCCCCAAAGAACCGCACCACATGAACAATTGTATGCTCGCTGTAGGTGAAATAATTGAACCACAGCGAAGCGTGCTGGGAGCAGCCGTTTTACACGCCGATGCCAGCGTGCCGCCGGTCGGCAGCTAAAGCGTTGGTCCCACGTAGAGGCGAGCAGACGAACGGGGGAAGCACACAAAGTGGCGCAACACGAGGCGAGCGCTCGCTAAAAAGCTCTCCCGGCACGCTGGCAGCAGCCTGTTCCTCCAGGTTATATTTCTGGGCCGAGCGGAGCAAGCCACCGCAAAAACACACTTTAATCATTTCTCAGGAGCGCAGGAGCCGTTCTGCCAGACACCGGCTGCCGTGCTTCTGAACCGGCTGACACGCGAGCAGGCTCAGCGGGAAAAGACAAACAGCACAATCACAGGAGCCGGGGCGCTGTAAATCTTCAGTGCTTTTGGGTGATTTTTTAGGGAAAAAAACGTGCGTAGACAACACAAAGACGTATACACAAGGGCTCACTGCACAGCATGCATTATTATACAGACAACGGTTCCTCTGCGGTAGTTTCAAATTATTCTTATCTCGTGTGGAGGCGTACCTCATTATAGACTGACGTGTTGAGGGAAACACTGAGATAGCCGAAACGCACAGGCCTAAACTGAATAAACGAAGAGGAACTGGCGACGGAAAACTCACGACAAAAAATAATAAACTGCTTGCCCCTACTATCCTACAGCCTTCATCAGCTCACAGAGTATGAAATTCAGCAAGCATTTAAAAATAACTTTTTAAAAAGAGCATGATTGGGCACATTCGCAAAGGCCCTTGACCGAGGCAACATATACATTTGAACGCGCACACACAAGCCCGCACGCACACACAAACCAAAAGAGCACTGTTTAAAGGAACGGTTCCACCGGAGCACATCTATAACACCCGATTACACTGCGGCAGAGCATTTGGGCTCTAATACAGCGGGGCGGTCCTGAGGGAAGAGGGAGCTGGCCCAGCTGTTTGGCCAGCTCTGAGGGATCAGCCAGCCCATCTCTGCTGATATAACCGCACCTGCACCCGCACACACGCCCGCACCTGCCACGGCCCGTTCTCAAAGGAGGCTGCCGGTACATCCTTATTCATCATCCCCACACCCCCGGCAGCAGCTCCGGGGAGGGAACACCAATCCAGAAGGTTGCTGAATCAAATCCCAGTCTGGAGGCCAAAAGTTTTTTTACACTCGAGAGCTATGCAGTACTTAATGCTCAACTCTGCAGACGTTTGTGGGTATAAATACATAATACATAAAACCGCTAGCTCTGGGATAAAGGTGTCTGCTGGGCAAATATCCAGGTTCACGTTTCGTTCATGTAAAATACATGGGATTCGATTTGTACATGCATCATTCCAGCCAAATGCATAGGAAGCAGTTTATACTGCAGCTTTTAGATGAAGCATGAGAATCAAAATGAGGGCTTTCAAACTCAAACCTAGAGAACTCTTGTGTATTGTAGGTACTTCATTCTGGTTTTCATTGTAAAGAGCTACTTTCAGTCCTGATTTAAATGCTTTGTGTTTATTGAAGTATGATTTACCCTCTGAAGATCACATATTTCAGAAATAGAAATGGACTGCATTACGTACTATTGTAATGTACTATGTACAACAAAATACAAATGTTTATGCATTCAATTTATTTGTTGTGATTATCATCTATATTGCACACATGCTCCGTAAAACGTATTAGGCATGTCTGGGGCACAAGAGCAAACAAATAAACAAGACAAAACAAGAACAGTTATACAACAAAATAAAAAATGGCAGCAGGCCATTGAAACACATTTACATCTTTTTCCTTTAATTTAACTTTTTAGGGCACCTAACACGGGGCTGCATGAATCCAATTCCCACTGAAATGCGGAACATCCAATTATGTGAAAGCGCAGGCACAATCATGCGTGAAGCCCACAGCCGACTGAAGGTGTGGACATCCCTTCTCCTCAGAACACGCGCCGTCACTACGACCAGTCACGCCGCACACAACATCTGAGCTCACAGAGTGGAGTCTGAGGAAGACTTGGTGACTTCGACATGCAGTCTATGGCCGCGCTGATCGGCCATTGAGGGTCATCGCAAATTGCGCATCGCCCTATGGAGCTAGCGGCCACAGTGGCCTCTGTTGCGGACCAGAAGTTGTAAGGCTCATCCTTCCATCACAGTGGAGTGCCTTAACCAAACGATGAAGATGACAGCACACTGTATTTTTGCTCCAACAAGTATTCTTCTTCATCAAGCAAACGCAACAGGTGGTCCAAATGTTGCAAAGAATAAACCTAAGCTAAAATACAGTGGGCGGACATCTTCGTGCTCTCTGATAATTGCCTATTTTGTCCTACATTGACCTGTAACTTGTAAAATGATATAAAACTTTCACTGATCAAGAACTTAGCTGGAACAAGAACCAGCATACTGTGCACATTGGCTCCCCAGGAGTAATATTGAAAACCACTAATCCAACTATCATGGCAGATTTCACATAAGAGATTTCACAGAGAAAATACTTGAAAACAATCTTAGCACAACATCCTCAATCCAGCGTGTACCACGTGACCTCAGTGATTCGTTATCAGGCAGAAAACCTAATTCAGGCACTCTATTTCTAAGAAAAAAGCTATCATCTCATACGCATGTATACTTACATACAAACATACTGTAGATATGTATTTATTCCATATCCATTTCATCTTGCTAATGGTTCATCAGGCACACTTGATTATTTGGGGTGATGAACATAAGCTCACGGAATGACATATTAGCTCATTCAAGGGTGATCAACACGCCGCACAGCGTGATGGGAAAAACACGCTCTGCATAGACACAGCTGGTGCACAGGATTGCCATGCGATCAGTGGACCATTAGCTCTGAGGTGCACATCTATCTGTTTGAGAGGTGAACATATCGCGCTTTCCCAGTGTGGGGCTGGCTGATGGCTGTACACATGATCAGACCTATAAGGGGAGAAAACAGAGGGGGGCAGAGGAAAAAAGAGGGCACTTGCCACATGTTGCATCAGGAGTAGAGGTGTGAACCCTTTGAGAGGGATTATATCACTTTGCATTAATAAAGGTAATAATTAATTGATAATCCATAGAGGTGATGAAGACATGAAAAAGCAAATAAAGAAAATGTGACTAGAAAATAAAATAAAAATATCAAATATATAAGTAACCTTGTGCATTTAATGTGCATTAAATATGAATTTCACAACACATTAATTAGTCATTCGTCGAAATATGTTGATACAGCAAACAGGCATAGTCTTTTGGCAGTGTTTAAAATACCTTAATCAAAATAATTGGTTGAATCAGGTAAAGGTTGTGCGATAAGCAGTCAAGAGCATTAAATACAGATGCCCAGAGGGTTGTTGTCTCCGTCCTGAAAATCTAGCATAAATGAAAATAAAATAATCCTGAATTTATACTGCTTGTTCTAAAATAAACGTTGAAGGGGAAAGTAAAAGAAAGCACAAGAAACACTTGTCATAACTGCTGCTACTTATTACTTACGCAAAGTGACTCTAATTTATTCCAATGCTTACCATTCTCAACAAGTACTGTTAACAGAGAAATCGATATGGTGCAGATGCTGAAACATTAAGTACTTTATAGTTTCACACATTAGGGTCTAACAGTCTCACAAACACGCACGCACGCACATGCACACACACACAGTGTGTTCAGTTTGTGAAACCAAGAGACAAAAAAGCATCTCACCAACATGATAACATGTAAATCAGAGGCACTGCGTGTCATCAGAAAGGATGAAATATTGAATTGCATCTCAAAATGTATAGTATGCCATGCATTTTCTGATTATTGACACCATTGTAAATATGCATTCTACAGTATATGGATTTTACTTTTCATCCAATAATTTGCAATGCGTAATGTCATAATAGAATGGGAACTGTATAAAGAAAACAATGCATAGTAATGACGGTTATATATTTTAGTGTGCGAGGGGCGATTCCACATGCAGTTCGATCTGGAGGCCCTTTGCCTGCTGTCTGAATCCACTTAGCCCGTCTCACAAGATGGAAACGTAACATGGGAAAAGGCCTGAGCCTCAGCCAGAGCAGGAGGCTTGAATTTACTGCAGCACTGCAGGCAGTCTCTAACCCCCCCAAAGCACCCCCACCCCAGGCAATTTCTCTCACTGTTTACTTTGGGTGGGATTTGAGTTGGATTTGACGCTCACACGGGCACCGCCAGTCACAGCTGGAGCACATCCACCTCGGCTGTGTCGTGAGTTAATCATCTCCCACGCACGCCCTGGTTCCGATAGGACCGCCGGTGTCACATTCACACCGGCGCAGAGCCGCCAGACTCCAGAGTTACTCAGCTGTCTTTTCCTGCCTGTGTGAAACATGATGATCTGCTCAACGTGACTGATTGACGGCACCTCCACAGCCGTATTCCCTAGCCCTACTGTACCTGGCCTCTCTCACTCACTTCCTGGTGAAGGCCACTTTGTGCTGAAATGCTTTGGTGTTGATGTTTCCTCTTCTTCTCTGTTGATATATTCAGGCTGTGCCATTCTCCTTCCTCAGTGAAGTATGCATGGAAGCTGTGTTAAGTGAGTCACCGCATCTTAATGGCGGCTATTATGCTTTTTTCAACCAAGGAGAAGTAACCTTTTCTCTCAAATGACACTTTACTGCCAACAATTTGAATTATGTTAAACAAGATGCTAATATGCTGTATATGGAGAGCATTCCAACAGATTTTGACTTTTTCCCAAATATTGCTTTTTTGCTCAAAATACCACATAACAGTTCCTGTGAAGGTGAAGTTTGACATTGTATAAATAATAAAACTGACAGAAACTGTTCAAATTCAATGGCTTGTGACAACCATGTTTCTTCATGTAGAACTATACGCAGCACCTCAGGGTCGTGTGCCCAAGGTCAACAGATCCAATTATGCAATTATTGGAGGGAACATAATCATAAACATTGTTGGCACTTAAGGACTAGACCTGCCAACCACAGGATTAAACACTGACTAGCAGTATAAATCACTGTCTGCATGTATTGTCTGTCTACCATGCAAGGTAAAAGGCCTTGAGGCAAGAATAACTTTAAAATATATATTTTACAGGGCAAAGCACTGCATTAAATATCAGGTTAGGTTCACTCTCACAGATGAAAGAAATGGATGAGCAGTCCAAAAACGATTTTTTTCCATGAACATTTCCTGCAATCTCTTGACTCAGCATCACATTGAGCACACTACTTTAAATGGGGAAAAACCCCTATTTTACAACATTATATTCAATAAACAGAATTATATTTTAAATGCAGGTCATTTACAGGACAAGTCATTCACCACTGTTGTTCTCTAAAATACAATGCAAGTAAATCATGGCAGGGTACTCTAATTAGGACCATGTGGGTATTATTTAACGTGTTTCGGTGCCCAATGGCTATTCTGCAAAGTGCCTTTGGTGGAGTTAACCACTTATTAAAACACATTCTAAAAGGAGTATAAATAAATATATGCAAATAATTGCTTACTTTTAGAATCAGAAGAAAATCAAATTGCCTGTGGGGTGTCCAGCTTGCACTTGGCATTTTGCTTTATTTTAATTACGGACTTGAACGAGTGAGTGACTGTATCTGGGGCACGGCTGCTGGTAAGGGGTGCCAGTAAGACTTTTGGGCCCCCTGGAAGGTTAATGCACTGGGCCGCTTGCCTCACAACCTGTCACAACATTAAAACCTACAGAGATTTGCCTAACCCTACTCTCATTTCATTAAAGCTCCATAATTACAACTCATACTATATTAGATGTGATCATATAAGCACATTTTCATATGGATAATAATGCATGGGTGTCCACTGCAAGCATATAGTGGGCTTCATAATTACTGGCACCCCTGATGAAGCTTCAGAAAAATGCCGTAAAAAAGAATAGTTATTGGAATAAGTTTTATTTTCAAACATGCGTCAAGTAGTACACCTTATTAATGAGTCAATGGAATCAACCAAAGTATTACTTTTTTTTTTTTAATAAAATATTTCCCCCGACACCCCTGGCAAAGATGACAGCCATGAGTCTTTTCTTATAATTGTGCTAAGGTTAGAGAACACATTTGGAGAGATTTTTGACCATTCCTCCATGCAGACATTTTTGGTACTACTGTCAGCAAAACATCTCCAAAACATCAATGACCCACCGCCATATCTGACAGTAGGTATGACATGCTTCTCCTTGTATCCATTCCATTTTACACCAAACATATCGATGGTGTGTATGGCAAAAACGTTCAATTTTGGTCGCATCTGACCATAGCACTCTCTTCCAGTCATAATTCCAATGACGTTTGGCAAACTCAAGATGCTTGCTTTTGTTTAATGTGCTCAATTAAAGGGCTGTCTTTGTGCCACCCTTCCAAAGAGTTTGTTGGTATGGAGGTGTCATTGTATGGTTTTTTGGTTTCGTTTTTTGGAAATGCATCCAATCTCTGCAATTCTTAAACTGCAATCTTTAGGTTGCTTATGGCCTCCCTCACCATTTACCTTACTGGCTGTGGGGATAATATGCATTTGCATCCTCTTGCTGGCAATAATAAATAGGCATATGTTTGAAATCGTAGAAGCATTTAAATTGTAGAAGCTCTGAGGGCCCCTGTCTGCTCGGGGCCCTTGGAATCGTCCCCACCTGGCTGTAAGTGCTGAGCAAGTGAATTTTCTCAACTACGCTTTTACTTTCACTCAAGTAGAAGAGACATGCCATTGATCACTTCTCTGCAGCAGTCCTCCCTGTCTGCATTCAACCTCTTGGATACAGGAGGATATTAATGACAAGTGCAATAAAACACCCTTTGTTAACAGCAGTTTGAAGATTTCAGAAGACAGCACACCCATAGCGCTGTACCACAGTGTCATGTGAATGAAGTGTAGTTTCAGTATCATTCTTAAGTAATATTTATAAAACGCATGTCAACACAGCAAGACCTGCCTCACCCAACAAACATCATTTGTTTATTTATTGTACTTCTCTCCATCTTGTGCAGGCTGAGCTCACTCATAATGTGCCTGGTTTGATACGTCACTACTTTTCACATTTTGTTGGTTTTACTTTCACGTATTTGCCAGCAGATTAACTTAATTAACTTCTTAAAGTAACATTTTTGGATTCACATTAGCATTGTAATGTCACCAGGGTGTGACAATGTCACCTTGGGCTAGTTGTAGACTGAGGGCAATGCAATTCTGCAGGGAATCAAAAACATTTTACTCCAATCTCCTCAGGGAAACTAAAATGGCCACCCTATAGCCTGAGGTCCTTAAGGTTACAATGTGAACCTTTATTTAGTTAGCTTATGACACACTATCCCCAACAGGGCGAATATAACTGCTTATCTAAGGACTAATGTATGGAATGGTTCATGCAGTCATCATATCTCATATTATCCATCCATCCATCCATTATCTTAACCCGCTTATCCTGAACAGGGTCGCAGGGGGGCTGGAGCCTATCCCAGCATGGGCGAAAGGCAGGAATACACCCTGGACAGGTCGCCAGTCCATCACAGGGCACTATCTCATATTATATTATCATATATTAACACAATACTACTAAAATACAAATATTTAATAAACAATAATATTAGCAAGAAAGTAAAAGCAGATGTGGTTTGCTGTGGCGAAAATGTAATTGAGTAAATATTTAAATATACACCAAATGTTTAGAATTTATTCTTACTCTTATTCTGTTCCATTTTGCTGCAAGGCCCCCTGGGAGTGTCAGGAGGACCCCTGAGGATCTGTGGAACCTCATTTAGGAACCCTTGCTGGTGCTGTGCCATATCTCATCATTTGCCACTTTTATTCTGCAGTGTAAATTCTGATGCTCAGCCTTGGTGAGCATGTCTGCCAAATAAATCCATAGAAATAACAATATGTGACCTCGAGTTACCCCCTTCTTCTTCCAGAAAATATTAAACCGAGGAACTCAAGAGGATTCAGTGAGTCAGCACTCTCACATACACTTTACACAAAGTCTCACACACACACACCCTCATATGCACACACAAACATGCCTGTGCACACGCACTCATGCACACATGCATGCACACACATACAGTACACACATAAACACACGCTCAAACACACACACATGCATACACACATGCTCACACTTGAGCTTGCACACACAAACTCACCCATTACATTACATTACATGTCATTTGACTAATGCTTTTATTCAAAGCGACGTACAGTTGGTTAGACTAACAGGAGACAATCCTCCCCTGGAGCAATGCAGGGTTAAGGGTCTTGCTCAAAGGCCCAACGGCTGTGCGGATCTTATTGTGGCTGCACCAGGGATCGAACCACCGATCATGCCCAGGCCAAGTACCCACTCACACACACACACACACACACACACACACACACTCGCACAAACATACAGTACACACACGCTCAAACACACACACATACACCACTGGGTGCCCACCATTTTAGAGCGCAGGTGAATGAGGGCCAGTCAAGCATCTCCAAGTTAAACACATTTCAAGTGCTGAGGATCTGTAGACTCCCCCACCCCACACGTACAGATGGAGCAGCGTCCCACCCTGTCTGAGCCCTTTGGGCCACCGTCCCAGACCATTAAAACCACTGCGTCGCTTTTACAGAGCCAAAGAAAAGGGTTGAGCTTAATCCTACCAAAGACCTACTGCAGCTAATTGAGGCTCAAGTGTCAAGGAGCCAAGTTCCTCTCCATGTGTGTGCCTACACTGCTGAACACACACACACAATGCAAGCACACACACACACACGCACGCACTCTCTCTCACACACACACACACACATACACATACACACACACACACACAGATGGTGTACAGCAGAGTCATGAGTCTGCAAGTATCAATTAATGTTTTACGAGGCTGTTTTATGTGATCCTGGACATTGACAGTGAGCTCCCGCCCAACGCCCAGTGCATAAAAACACACAGTCAGCAAAGACATCGAGGGACTGTTATTCACCATACAGCATAAGAGTAAAACAACGGCGCTCAGTGGGTATGTAATAATTATTGGATAAATAATTGGGAGCATGTAAAGTGTGTGAATTTCCTTTTTTTCTTACCTATGAAATAATTATAAAAATAACAACCGTCATCATCATCGACAGGAACCCTAGTCAGAAGATGGATGTATAAAGCAAGGCCCGCAGAGGCGCTGGCAGGCGCTTGAAAGGTCTCTGGTGATGTAACTCACGCCAGGCCCAGACTTCACCTGGAGCTCTGCCACGCTGGGCTGACAGGCACGGCGGCGGCTGACATGTGGGCATTAATATTTCACATGTCGTCTGTGTGGCGGCGCGGCGGGACTTGCGGCTAACGTGTGGCCTCCCCACAGCAGCCAGGGCCTCTGACAGCCCGAAACGAGGCTCTGAGCCTGAGCTGCAGAGAGCAGGGTTTACACCACACGGCGCCGTGGCTACGCTACATGCATTATGAGCTGAGCTCACATGTTAAAAGCAGTAGTAAAGCAGTAGCCAGAGTGTGAGCCAGAAGGCTGCGTGCTCGAATCCCATCTGTGGAAAAGGGCCAGGGCCATGAAGACCTGAGCTCCTGCAGCGTTCTACACCCACAGCTGGAGAAATGTTTACAGAGTCAGACATAAACAACACAAGCGGCCATGGTAATACAGAACAGACCTGGGTCAAATACATCATTGTTTTGTATTCAAATACTTTTCTGTGCTCGATTGATCTTGCCTGGTGCAACTGAGCCAACCAATTGGACCAGAAGGTGGGGTCAGCACTTTTTGAGATCATTTCGTAGGTTCTAATAGGCCAGACAAGCTCAGTAAAGTGTAGAAAAGTATCTGAATCCAAAACAATTATATACCCAGGTTTGACACAGAACAGAACATTCCAGAACGGCCATGCCGGAATCACAGGGCACTTAATGTGAATTGAGTATCGAGTGGTACAAATGTTTCTGTGAGAAAGAGAGAGCCTCCTCCTTCAGACAGAGCACCCCCAATGCCCCCCCCCCCCCTTAAGCCACAGCTCCTGCCTCATGAACCCCAACCCATCCCCACCCCCTCGCCCCCGCCCCCTGCCCCCTCTGCTGAGTGATGACACGTTTCGGCGAGAGCGCGATGATCAACGGAGTCCCAGGGGCGGCGGTCTCGGGCAGAGACGGATGGGGTCATTTACGGCACGTGACGGGGGGAATCTTTCACTCTGCCCCCCGGCCCAAACCCTCTGCCCCCGACCGCCCACGCAAAACCCCCAGCACAGAGCACAGAGCCATAATGGCAGCGTTCTACACCAGGGCCGTGCTCCCTCCGCCATCTTAGGGATATATTTACACACGCATCGCCGCGCGGGCAAGCCGCTGTGCGCCCGGGATTAAACTCAGGTCATCCGGCGCCCCAAATCCGCTCGTCATCCACCGCCTTGAAAAGGTGCGGGCCTCCACCAGAGGGAATATTCAAGGCGGCCCCGTTCAATAGGATACGACCGGGAGCGGCAGTTATGCTTTCGGATCGTGGACGGCAGTTATGCTTTCGGATCGTGGACGAAGCACAAAGGCACATTGGGTAAGGGCGATGTGACATGATATCACAAGACCGCCTCTGGGACTGAAAGACTGTATGACGAATTGATACGAGGGGACGTGGGCCATCATCACTCGGTTCATGTGGTGATGCAGCCTGGCTCAAATTAATTTACATTATATGAGGACGGAAGGGAATGGCGGTACGGATGTAAACGGAAAATGAGTCAGAGGTGCGCCGCATTCTGCATTCACCATGGAGGAATATCAAATGAACATAAACTAATTTGATTCAAATATATAAATAAATAATAATAATAAGGTACACAAATTCAAAACATCCAGCAATGCTCATGTTCTCTAGTGTATTAACACAGAACTGGAAAAACTGCCAAAACTAACTGCTGTCCAGATGGCTACAGAAAGGCATTGCTGAAATGAATCCTTGCAACAGTGAACGGGGCTGTTCACATATATCGGGCCTAAAAACAGAGCCTTGGGTAGTCGCCTTCTATCGTTAATAAAAAAATAAATAAATAAATGAAAAGTAGATTTACCCACTGCATACACAGAAAAAAAGGATGAATGAACCCTTCTTGTTCTTCATGGAACTCTATCATAGGTGTGTGAAGTGTGAAAGCCCCCAGACAAAGAGCCATTTTGACCAGCAAAGAACCCTTGAAGTAGATTGAGTTCTTCTGTAGAATCACATGGCTCCTTCAGGAGACATTTTGTTCTGAGAGTGTACCCCGGGGCACTGCAGTCAGTGTGCGCACTCCTCTAACTCACCTGTCCGTGAGCCAAAGGCCATTTTACAAACCCACAGCTGACTAGGCACTAAGGACAAGGCTCCTGGCGTGTCATTGGAGAGAAGGTAATGTAGTGGTAACTACAGGAACCTTGGCGAGCTTAGACCCACCTTTAATGGCACGCGGCCAAACGCGTCTCTCCACGCCCGACTCGCAGCTCGCCGATGACAGAGCGGGCACGAGGCCTCGCCGTAACCGAGCGATCGATCCCGGGGCGTCGGACGGGCGCTGCCACGGAGACGGAGCGCGATGACGGCTCCTTCTTGGCGAGGATCTGCCGCTCTCCGTTTCCCAGATTGCTTATCATTTACAGCCCGGGTTTGGCTGCGGCGTCTTCGCGAGTTAGACATCTCTCACCGAGCGGCTACGAGCCCGCAGCACATTGACGGCGGAAAGGTGTCGGCGCATCCATATGCAGGACGTACACATCATTCATGGTTCTTGATTTCCACCTGATTAAGTGATGTACTCCTCGTGCAATGGCCAAACCCACTTGAGCGTATTGACGTCAGCCACAAATGATAAATCAAAATGGAGGCAAGAAACATTTACTAAGCATTCAGAAACCGCTTTATTTTTTCTAAGCCCATGAATCCATAACATGAAAATCTACCTTTCGCTTCTCTGCGCCTATCCATTCGTCTACCATACGGACATATTGTGGTAACAGGAAATAATTAAATTTGAGATCCAATGGGCGAGTCATATTAGAGCACATAGAATACCTAAAGAGCAACAATAAATCATGTGGGCCAAGCGACATATGGCTGGGCACTGTACTCATGTCAAAAGGCTTTTTTTCCCTGTCTGACTAGAACCAAAAGCATAAGGATGAGACAAAGTGAGAATTTTCAATTGCAGTGCGAGGATGATTCACCACATACTGATTCCTTACATATTCATATTCACATGCTCTTTTAAACAGCCCCCTGGCTAAGAGCAGCACTGCGGTATCACAGGTGTCATAGCCTTGGCCGAATCAAAACAAATTACAACCGACTATTTGACTATTTATTTAATTTATTTTGGCTTTTTTAGCAGCAGATTTGCAAGGAGCTTCTGGCGAAATGAGAAGCCATGCATGCAGAAGTCTCGGGCTCTGTAAATAATGGATACGTTCTCCAGCAGACTGCATTTTGTTCTGTCCTGTCAGAATGGCTAACCGCCAGTGATAGGTGAGCACCATTTGTGCCACTTAAAATACACGATGCTAAGTTTGTGACAGTATTTCAAGCACATTGTGTTCAGACTGCGCACGCTATGCTACCCGTGCTCACTTCAGCTTTCACAGAGTCTGCCCCTGCGAGACAGAGGCCTTGCTCCAGAGGCTCATAAATTGAAATTTATGTCGTTAATTTATTTTCTTTGATGTGACCGAAGCCTGACATCTGACAGAGTGAAGATCTCTGCATTTGGAGATTGTTCTTCAAGAAATAAGAGCTTTCTCATTTCTGTTTCACAATTCTGCTTCACGCTGACGCAGAACTCACTAAATTTATAGCGACACCCTATAGCGGCTAGGAGTTCCGCCTTTTATATCCAATCAGAATCACAGCCATGTGCGCAGTGGACAGTCACGTCAGGGTTGAGCCCGACTGTGCCAAGTGCTGCTTTTTCTTCAGATTTCAATCTTTCTTTTCCAGTCAGTGAAGAGAGAAGATTAGCATTGCGGCATCATCCTGGGCAATATGAAATCTATTTGAATTATGAGGCGGTATCGAACGCCACCGCCACTGTAATCAACCAATTTAAAGACGCAAATTAACTCGCTTATGAACTATTCCGTCCGGACTGATAGGGGAGTGGAACTGAGTTCAGAGAACAATAGGCTTTGCTGCGCATTAAAATCCATTGTATACGCAGTGCAAATTAATAAAAGGACACTTAATAAATGAACATATAAATGTGTTTGTGCAAGTCCTAAATTGATTTGAAGGGGCCGCGTGGCTGATACAATGAACACTAAGCAATGAAACAATTAACAATGAAATGGCCTTAATTAGGGATAGACTCAGAGTAAAAAGTACCTATTGAGAATTTTTTTATGCCATAATGCTTATTCATGTGTTTATTCCCTTGCATCGTAACAAGCCAAATAGGCTGATTGCGTTGTGGTTCAGAGACTAAGGCAAGCTCCACTGCAGTCTCCCAGGACAACAGCTACCCTGAAACCTATAGCCTTGACTAACATTTCAATTTTTGAAACGAGCTTAACTCAGTTCTTAAAAAATGACACATGGGTGAGGGTTTGTGTAACAGCACGTGATAGGTAGTGTTGCAGTTACCAGTCTTGTGAGAGAACTGGTCGAGTGAAACACTAGAGTTCAGTGGTGAGGAGAGGAATGTTTGAACGCAAGTGCCCCGTTATGCTATTTCCCAGAGAGCACAGGCCGCAGGGCTAACTGTGCAGCTCTTCTATTCTGTGCAGGTTCCCTCTCTGCAGCTGACTGTGCAGCTAACTGTGCAGCTCATCCATTCTGTGCAGGTTTCCTCTGTGCAGCTGTGGCTAACACACAGCCCGACAGCCTGTCAGCTTAAGAGAAAAAGAATGCGATTCCCTTAACTTAGCGTCAGGATGTCCGGCTGCCACACTGATTAATGGTCAGCTAACTGCTGGGCGCCATGCAAGCTATGTAGTGGGCCTGTGGACAATAAACAACATCTTTAATTACCCGCTTCCTTCCCGCACACATCTATCCTTTATGACACACGGGCTACACTCGGAGCCATCTGATGACAAATGTCTTGGGGACAGAGTCACATGCAGAAAAGCAGAAAACCCTCCTCAGAAACCCAGCCTCCCGTTTGTGGAGAACACATGAAACCGGAGAACACCGACGCGCTCCCTCCCGTATATAAGGAGGGGACCTGATCAATATTTAATGCAGTGGACAGCTGGACTTCAGTGACCGGGCACAGTGTGGGATCGAAGCCTTTCCAAACTTTCCTGCGCATCGCTGATCCGCTCAGAAATGTTTTTGTTATTTTCTATTTCCAAGAGCTGTTGACATCGCTGTCAGTAAAAGCAGGGAGTGTGATCGGACGGTTCTGTTGAGATCTAACTCTACAGATAGCAAGGCAGAGGAGAACAAGGGAGCACTGCTGCCATTCCATAGCTTTCCTGAGGGACCAGCAGCAGTTGGGTTTAAGAAATATTCTTGACCTGTCCTGACAGCCATGAGTTATGAGTTATGAGTTCCACTTCTTCGCATTACGGATCAAATATTTATTTAACTAAATATTTAAGAGTAAAAGGAGACTATTATAATTGAAGCTCTGAATTTGGCTGTCACTCAGGCTAACTTCCGAACATATTTTTCCCTCCAAAAACGTATTGCGCAATCTGCCGGGTGGCTGAGCCTGTTGAGGGCAGGTCAGGGCAGTGAATAATTGCCTGTAACATCACTGAGGCAGGGGGGGAGAGAGAGAGGGTGCGATACCAGTCGTGTCTCTGCACTGGTAACCTCGCACTGGTTAATTGAGCATCTGCAGTTTGCTTGCACAAGCTGCATATTGAGTGTACTCCTCCAATTAAATATCAGTGCAAACTAGCTTATTGGGGAAAAACGCAGCGTCTCACACAGTTTGGGGTGAGAGGGTGCATCGTTTGCACACCCCTAAATGGGAGACGAGCACTTAACTGAAAACTAAAATAAAACAAAGATCCTCTCCAAAACAAAATCTGATTAAGTAAAAAGGGTGCACTGCGTACATTCTAGTGAAAGATTTTTTCAGTTGAAAAATGAGGATCCTATTAAAATCATCCACCCCCCCCTCCAACTTCAGCAGGCTTATATCTGAATTTATCATAGACTTTCACGGTTTGAGTTGGCACAAGCGCCAGCAATGCGTCACAATGATAGATTCAGGGCTGGTGCATGCATTACTTTGGACTGCAGGGTACATGATGGTTTCATGAAGTGAGTCTCCTCTCCGTAGGAAGCTAGAGGAGAGAAAGCGCATCTGCCCAAAGAGCTGTGAGCTCGCTGGGAGGAATGGAACATCATTAAAGGCATTTTAATATTTAAAAAGGATGCATACATCATTATCCAGCATTACATTTAACCTATGGGCAGCGCAGCCCCTCCCTACTGGTAAACCCCGTGGCCAATAATAACCGAGCCGTCAGTACGCTGGACTAGCACGGGCTGATTTATTGATACGAGTCGGTGATTCTTCTTTACATTCCCGCAATGTCGAATGCAGCCGCTGCCGTGGTTTTCAATGGCTCAAACTGCTCGGAGCACATCGGACGACAAGGCCAGGTCGAGATAGAGTGATGAGTCTGTATCGCTCGAGCATAAGAATATATTATTTTGGTTGTAATTGGTTGTAATATTTTAGGGAATATTCAAGGGAAAATGCTCTGAGGATGACTAGGGAAGAAGGGAGAAAATGACATGCAGAACCTTAAACGTCCACACTGAGAAGTGTCGAGCTTCTACATCTTTCTACAGCTTCCTGATGCCGGGGGCAGGGAGAGACACCTATTCACACGACCCGGCAGTTAATGCTCAAAGGTCACGAGTCCATTCTTACAGCACCGCATTGGTTATCATCATTTCCACGCAACAATGCCCACGCTACCGTTCGGGGGTCTGAACGAGGCCGTGCACACAAAACATGAAAGCTGGGAACCACAGCATGCCACTAATAACACAGCATGCTCCTAATAATTACAGCTTTGATCAAAACCAAAGAGAAAGAACGGGCACATGAAAAGCTGGCTGCAGACGACCCTGAAGGGAGACACGCACGCTGGCTCGCCCGCATCCCAGAGTACTGTACATCAACGCCGCAGTCTACAGAGGCACCTGAAGATGCTCAGGCGTGTGACAGCCTGTGGTTTCCATGTCTTCATACCTCCGGCTCTGTTTATTTTTACCTGAAATCTATAGCACGGGGGTGCACTGCGGTAAAGGCTGCAGTTCTGTGTTTTTGTCTTATTCAAAACCCACAACTTGACCAGTTCAATATTCCAGGGAAGAGGTTTATAATGCTTGGCCTTGCCCTTGGTTTCCAGAGGGGGAAAAAAAGAGTAGGCGTGACATATTTATATTCACATTCTGCATCGCTGCACTGATGACTGTCATCTGACCAGAATATATGCATATCAACGATAAGGCTAGACAGGTTGAATGGCCTGTTCTAGTTATTAAGTATTCTTATGAATTCGTAGTCACAATATTGAGCATGGAAAAGAAAGATTTATAGCTGAACAATCTATAAAACATCTGGCTACTACCTCACACACACAGACAAGCATACTGTATATCACACACAGACAAGCATATTATGTGTGTGAGTGTGCGCATGTGCATGTTAAGGTATATATATTTGTACAATAGGATTGTAATTGTATAATTCTTACAGCACATATTTTTGTATTTCATACATAAATAAGCAGCACCAAGGATGTAAGGATGTGAGGATGTAAAGTAGAGGTCACCGGTGTACTAACCCCCAACCAGACCAGGTTGTATCACACAGACTAGAAGTAAACAGATCCTGGCCTCAATCACATAATGTTTTCTCTCCACTGACACGGCTTAGACACAGAGCAGCTCCTCTCGGCTGCAGTCAGGTGAAGCAGAAACACACAGAGAAGCGTTGTTCCGATGTGCAGCACGCCGATCCGGAGGTGGGATCCGGCCCGCCGAAAACCAGCCTTCCGAGCTTTTCCCACAGTCTCCCCAGGGAGCCCTTCCCATCTGTGGAAGTGGCTGCTTCTAGTCTACCGGGATGTTATTCAAGCAGTTCAATTGAATCCTCGGTCTAATAACATGGGTGTCGGCTCCCTTCCGCCCAGAGGAAAATACGCTCGATATAAAAGAACATAACAGCCCTGGTTTCTTTACAAAGCCATGTAAGATTTGTGATTGAGTGCCTAAACAATATATAATGGGTGGAGGATTTACTGCAATCCCCTCAGTCAATGACTTTCAGCATTGATTTTAAAGAGCGATCTTCAAAGAATTGAATCTAAGATAGTGTATCATTTTATAAGAGCTGCTTTAGGCTCAACGCTCCCAGAGAGATTATCACTGGAACAGATTTATGGGGGCCATTTTTCCATTTTCCTTAGTTTATTTATTTTTCCCCATTGCATTAGAACAAACAGGGAAGTTTTAACTAATTGAATTGAAATGCAAGAGGAAACGTAAAGTCGCAAACACAATTAAGAGACAATTGACCTTTGATGAGATAACAGTGAATTTGATTGTTGCAATTAGTAATGCTATTAAATATTATAGTCTTTTCTCGTCCCCATATATTAGACTTACCCAGAAGAATAATTAGTTCAGTCACAAAGACCGGTGTGGAATTCTAGATTCATCATTGTCTGGAATGGCTAAGCTGTTTAATTATCTTTACTCATTCTATTTGCCATAACAAATGTCCCCACGGTTTGCAGCAGTAGCAGTAGCAATCCTTTGCAAGTGTTGCTTTGCTACAGTAATGCATTATGCTTACCTTGTAATGTTTCTGTATTTGTTCGGTATGTTTTCATGTTTATTCTTGTTTATGATTCATTTCCCATAGTACCTGGTTTATGTTTTCCCATTACAGTTCTCTATTGTCCTCCCCTGTTATGTCTACGTCTGAATGTTTATCAGTCTAGTCACTCCCCTGTCTGCGTGCCCCACTATTCGGGTGGTTACGGTAGTTTTTCGGGGTTCAACATTTTTTCTAAAACTCGCGATTCTTACTTCCTGCTTTTTCTTGATAGTTAAATGTTGTAAAGTACGATTCTTACTAACTACTACTAATCTAGGTTTTGTACAGTACTAATCCGATTAATACACTTACTGTCTGTCTAACTAACAAACTAACAATCACTTTTATTGGGTAGTTTAGAAATATTCACGAAACTAACTCACTAACGCTATCTCTTAGTATTTCTGCACTGTTCTGTAACTCCGCCTCCCTATGCTATCCCTGATTACTCGTTTAGTTTCAGCGAAGTGTTCGCACCTGTCTCTAACTATCACTACGTCTTCTAACTATGCAAATGTCTACTCCCTAATCCGGAGCCGTATGTTTTGCATGTTTTGTTTCGTGCATCCAGTCCGCGTTTTCGTCTCCCTCCCGTTATTATGTTATTACCCTATTGTGTTTCCCCACCTGTTGTCCATTTGTTTAGCCCACCTTTTCCTCTGCCCCGCCTAGATTGTCACCTTCCCTCTTGTATTTAAACCTCAGTCTCAGTATGCTTCGTTGTCAGAACGTTGATCTTGATAAGTGCCGATTGTTTGTAAGCCTTGTTATAGAGATTCTTGAAAGACACCCCTTTGCCTTGACTTCGACTTTGCTTTTGCCCTGCTGTACCTTCGCCCTGTGATTTTCTGGATTTTGACCTCTCGCTTGTTTTTTCAACTATTCTTTTGCTTTTTTGGCTGTGTTTTTGGCTGTGTTTTGGATCTCTTGGCTTGTGACTACTAACATTAAAACTACTCTTTTGGATTATCCTGTGGTCTGCGTCTGGGTTTCCTGGACCGTACATAACATACCTCTGTACCTTGAACAGTATAGACCCAGATTTATAACTTAAGTATGTAAGGATGCACATGTAAGGGGCAATCCACAATCAGGTTTACATGTAAGGGATAATACCCTATGAACGAGTCAGTTATTAGGAAATAACTGCTCGACAGGGTGGTCTCGACGCATTGCTGAGGGCCATTTACCACCGGGAAGGGCAGTTATTTCGTTCATAGGGTATTATCCCACTTATAGGGTATTATCCCATTCCCACAAAGGGAAAATAGTTCCCTTTGCTGAGAAAAAAATTCTTAATGTAGCCTAAAATTGCCTGCTGCAACTAAAAGCGAACTGCATCATCACCATCGGCGAGAGGAAATCTAATGTCAGGCTAAAGTTAGCTCGCAAAATAATGATAGGCAATTTATAGTAATTTGATGACTTCAGTGCCATGAAACTGAACGCAGCCCTTCCCATTTTTAACTGAAGCATAGAAAGACTTTAATATTTTGTTGAGTTTTACAGCACAGCTGTCAAAATCAGCAGGCATGTCTTGATCTTGCCGCCTGTCCCACAAAACATTGTGTTTAATTATTACAGACTTCACGCTATATGTAGTTTACAGAGAATATCAGTGTACTGAATATATTTTAGTATCTCGGGCCGTGGTATTAATGATTTTAATGCGTGACCACTTCATGTTGGGTGGTCATGCCTCTGTAGAGTAGTGTGCAGTTATCAGGCTTTAATGTGTATTAATATTAGCCTCAGGTATGCAGTCTCTGGGAAGGTGACAGGGAAAAATCGCCTGCAGAGAACTGACTCTGAAACAACCAGAGGGGGACTGGAGGTGAGGGTGTAATCTGCCTGCTAGCCTTCTCAGAATGGGGTTGTGATCCTATCCACGGCGTATAGCACTACTGAACACGACAAGTCCCCATCGGCTAAGGCCAGGAGCCTGCTGAGAGTCAAGGGAAGGTCCAGTTCCCTGGAGTACAGCTGGGCCCAGCCAGCCAGCCCACAGGAGTGCACAGGAAGCAGCATCCTTAGCCATATCCTGTACCCCCAAAAACAGTCTGCAGTTTCTGACAGAGAAAGTAGGATCCTACAGCATTACTATGCATAGAGAAGATCTACCCCAACAATCATCCTTCACTGCAAAGTGTTTGGAGATGAAAGGCACTGTATCAATGTAGTCTATAATCACCATCATTAGCACACGGCTCCTGTGTGAGTCTGCGAAGGGACCATTTCGACGTGCATTTCTCACTCCGTGAAAAGTGGCCTGTGCCTCATTCCATGAAAAGCTCCAGCCTTCTGTTCAAGGCTTCATATTTCACAACACTTTAAGGGCTCTCATTGGGCCAAGAGCTACTTAGACTAACAACACACAGTTTGAACGTGGAAGAAAGGAATGCTTACCTGTATTTTAAGCGTTGACAGGCCCATCGGGACATGAAAAGAAAAGAAAGGAAGAATCAATATGGATCACTGTAACACCGACAAATATTTAATTTGGCTTCAGTATTTTTGTTATTATTATTTTAAATGCAGTTATCCAGGTAGTAGTGTTTTTCTATTGATTACATTCCAATGAACCAAAACTGAAGTTCCAAAAATGACCTTGTTGCAATATTTCACCAAAGACACCGGCCTGTAGCGTAGTGGTTAAGGTACATGACTGGGACCCGCAAGGTCGGTGGTTCGATCTCTGGTGTAGCCACAATAAGAGCCACACAGCCGTTGGGCCCTTGAGCAAGGCCCTTAACCCTGCATTGCTCCAGGGGAGGATTGTCTCCTGCTTAGTCTAATCAACTGTAAGTCGCTTTGGATAAAAGCTCCAGCCAAATGACAATACAAAAAATGGTCTCACTCCCCTTCTGCCACTTCATCAGGCAACCTCTTAAGTAAATCAGTAAGAAAAAGCTATCCTCAGATGTGGCCAGGGAGTAAACCGGATTTCTTCTCTGGAATGATTTCAGATGTGAAGAAAACGGTATACTTCAGCATTCCTGAAGTATCATTATATAAACGTTCATACTAAAGCATAATTCAGCATACTAGTTTTTCACATTATCACGTGACTTAACACAGGTACAGGTGGAATACTGAAGTGAACCGGCCCTATCAAAGACCCCCCAAGCTGGTTACACCAACGCTCCTACGCCGTGACTATATACATCCTCGGATGTAGCAGACGCTCTCTCCCCACTACACAGGGCAAAAAGGTGCAGAGCATCATAAACTACACACGGGGGATTGAAAGCAGAGGGTGGACGAGAGCATGACATAGCGATTAGAAGAGCGCCCTGCAGATTGAGAGATTGTTCAATGATTATGTAAAGCCTAGACTGGTAATGGCCACTTCATTCAGGGCTAAAGGATGGTGGTTTATGTTGTGCTGGAGGCTTTTAATTTCTCTCTTACATATCCACACATTAAAATTCACTCAGCGCTCGTAGCAATTTTGCTATTGTTTATCATAGATGGTTGGGCTTCAAATATATCGACTTGGACGGTTCAGAGAGTGCAATTTAATTTTTTATGGTTTTGTTATTGTTGTTTTGTTTTTTCCCTGTAATTTCTTCTTTTTTTACAAAATATATTTTTCTTGTTACGGTTTTAGTCTTCTCTTCCTTCAGGAAAATGAATCATTTACAGGTGCATTGTTCCATGCAGCCCGGCCCAGTTCATCCACTCAAATTCACTGCTTCCGGCTGCTCAATTATTTATCAGGTACAAAGCAGCAAGATGAGGGAGCGATTAGCAATAATGCGTGAGCGTAAGCACTGGTCTGAATATATTCAACTAAGCATAGGCTTCCAATTACAAAGGGGGTGAAGCCTCTTAAGTGCAGGGAGGATACTGGTTCAGGGCCCAGGGCCTTGTTGAACCCTGGATCGAGATACTTAACCTCAACTGCTTCAGTAAATATCTAGCTATTTAAAATGGTAATGTGTAATCAGCCGGCAACAACATACAGTACAACAAACAACAAATATATTTTCTTATTCAACAAATTCTCAGTTGCTGGGAAGTAGAACAGGTGTACAGTACAAAAATTACAATCTTAACATTTAAAATCTTATTTCTCTAACTTTGTTTTGCTAGATAAGGATTGCCAATGAGGTGCGAAAGACTAATTTCAAGAGAGACATTTTTTGTCAAGCAGAAGAACAAGTTAATATTTTCTACTCAAGAGGGAAAAAAAAGATTTTTAGTCTCATTACAAGACAGAAACACTCGTTAAGACAGACTTATTTTTTGGCTTATGTACATGTTTCTTGAGACAGAAAATTGGATGTAATAGGCTGTAATATGGCCGTGTGACAAATCCCTCAATGGCCAGTACGGGCTACAGAACCCTGGAAGCGTACAGCAACAGTGGCTGCAGATAGGGCTGAACTCCCCGTATTTCTCTCATCTAATCAGCGCACAAGCCTCGTGAGGTCACAGCTTGCCGAACACACGGGCACTGAGTGTCATTATATCGAGTGAAGCCCGGTCTCGCTATGCCACTTCTGAGGACGCTGCTTCATGGCTTCGCTCTGTGGATCCGCGCCTTTCAGCACTGTCATCATCTCTCACACATCCGTTTCATCGATAGTTCTGCTGACTTTATCTGCCGTCAGCTGACTCACTGCTTTGTAAATCACCTTCCACGTGCAGTAGTCAACATGAACCGGTGTCAGCGCAGCGTGCCAAGTAACCATGGGAAAATCCTGAAAGGCCCAGATTACCCATGACAAAATCCGTGCCAGAAAACACAAGGTGGTCTAATGCCACTGATGTGCAGTGAACCATATTAAACTGATGATTATTTGAAAAATAATATATCTCTTTTACTAGCTAAACATTTATTTACATTTACATTTTACATTTTGAATAGCAACACCTGGCCCACTCTGGCACTGCATGTAAAGGTGAAAAACCCAGGCCGTTGGCCGGGGATCACACAAAGCAGCTTTTTTCCCTAAGTTGCGCCACCTAATTCTCAATGCCATGAATAACCAAAGGCAAGCGCTCTTTGAACACCGTTTTAATTAGGTTTACATTGCCCACAGTACAGCATAATGCTTGTTCTCCACCTGTTAACTGCCAAGGAAGACGGCACCAAAAACATGTTTTTCTAAGCGCCTGAGACCCTCCGCCCACCCCCCTCTCTTACATCCCCACCCTTCAGGGTCTCAGCGGGCAAGGCCCGAACATGGATCCTCTATTTCTCCCATTCATTATTCAAATATTCATTAGCTTATGAGCTGCCGCAAATTGACACTTTCATTTCCCTGGCCTTCCTCAGCAAATTACAGGAACAACGTGCTACATTTTAACAAGGTAGCAGGCGCGTCGGCACAAACTATCGACAAGCAGCTAAATTAATATTCGGCATTGCCCCATATAGTTCTATGTACAACCTCTATTAAGTTGCGGCCTTTCTAAGGCAAGTACTGGTTTGTGTGCTTGAACAGGTGCTTCTGGAATACATTAAAAACAAATCATTATAAGAGGTGGAGGGGGTGGAACTTGTATTCATGTTGTCATGGCTGAAAGGCTATTGGTCCATTTGTACAAAATGTCCCTATTTTTCTATCATGGGGTACCATTACAGAGTGCTCTTAGTGGTTAAGCTGCCTGCTAACACAAACACAGACAACCATAAATAAAGCCATTTTCAACTAAGTAAAATGTCCACAGGTGGGTTTAAACACATTAGTTATAGCAAGGTTGAGCACCACAGGATGTGGATGACAAGGAGATGGGAATGGAATAAATGCTAATAATAATGTACCTTTTTTGGCTTATTTTTTTAATAAACTACAGGTTTCCATGGCCACCCTGCTCGAACATGAATGTTCCCATGGCTACCTTGCCATTACCTGCAAGTTTCCATGACTACTCTGCCCTGTCTTGTGGCTTCCTGTGGCTAATCTGCTCTTTGCTCAGACAAATCATTATTTTCTATTGAGCAGAGGTCACGTTGAAAAAACACAGGGATGATACCCGATCTTCCCTGTCAGCGTTAATTTAATAAGAATGATCAGGCAGATGGCACTATCATATGATACAGCCCCATTCACACAACTGCCACTTCAAGCGGATGTTTGAGTAATGAATTAAAGGTCCCATATTGTACACCATTCCAGTGCTTAATTGTAGGTCCTGATATCCATAAGAAGATGTTTCTGTGGTTTCAAGTACCATAACAATCTCTGTCCAGTTTTAGATGTCCATTCCCTAGTGCCTCTTGTGCACTTTACCAAGAACAGGCTGTTTTAGCGACTGTGTCCTTAAGGCTCATTAATATCAACGATATTATGATTGGCTGAACGCTGTCTGAGCACTTGGATTTATTCTGGCTGCAAAGTGGGCCATGATGAAGACGGACATGTGCAAGTGAGTGCACAGTTGTGGCATCATAAAGTCACGCAAGTCCAAACGGCTCATTTAATTGCACACTGCACGTTTTGATACTTTCACAGTGTTTTATAGCACCTTAACTCATGTGTAATCCACATAGCAAGGGAAATGTCATTTTCCACAATATGGGACCTTTAAAGAAAGTTCCTGCCTCTTCTGTTAACCCTCCCCCCTGCCCGCCACACCTACGCTGTGATGTTTTACAGAAACACAGTAAAAGACTTTTCTTTACATTTTTCACATTAGACTCCGCAGACTATAATCTGACTCAAAGAAGGATGAGCTGTCCCCGCCTGGGGTATAAAAGAGCACAAAGACACAAAAGTGTTTCTCCTTCCTCTTTCCTTGCCTCCACTGTTTTGAAGAAAGAAAACAGATTATAAAGTAAATAAATGATACAATTCATTGAAAAGATAATTATGCACCCTTTCTGTTATCATCATAACATGCAGACAGCATTTTGCGCCTTTCTTTTTTCACGTTTGCCAGATCCACAAGAAAGGCATACGATAACTTAATTTTCCCCATTTTCTTTTCTGTCAAAGAGGACAATTGTGGAGGGCCCCATAAATATACAGTGTTTAATGGCGAAGAAAGAAAATTACAGAGGCAGCAAAGATGCCTCTCTCCTTTAGGATGTCGCTGTGCTTACTCCAGACAATAGCAGGTGATTTGTGACAACTGCCTGCTCTCTTGTGCATTGTTCCCATCAACCTTTCTACTTGGGCTCCAGTAACCTAACCTACAGCACTCCAGTCTCCTAACCCAGCGACCCCAAGCATTCAGCAAGAGCGTAGGCTGGGGATCCTTCTAGATTCAAATAAAAACTAGCGAGCGAATTCAGGTGGACAAACAGGGAATGGATATTGAAAGGCAACAGTGTGTTGCAAATTTTAAAAAACAAATTCTCCTCAACCTGGGCCAGGATGCCACTATTACACAAAGCAGGTAATGACATGCATTGTACAGTTAAATGCAAACGTATTGGGACAGTGACATTTGGGACAAGTATTGGGACAGTGACATTTTTACATATAGCCAAACCTCCATTTTAGGGGAGCAAAAGTAATTGGACAATTGGCTGCTCAGCTGTTCCTTGGCCTGCGGTGCGTCTTTGCTTTATTCTACTTAGACTCATGAGATATACGTACCTCTGAGCACTTATTTGGACAAGCAGTTTTACATTCTCACAGGTACACTTCTGCCGCAGTTTGCTGCACAATGCACCTGCTTTCTATTTCTAGTGAGCTCATAAATAGCAAACAACCTGCTATATCACAGACACTATTGTGGTGGATGACCAGAGAATAATTTAAATAGTGAAGAAAAAACATTTTCTACTGCTAAACAGATCAAGAACACTCTCCACCAGGAAGGCATAGTCTCAAAAACTACCATAAAGAGAAGACTGCACAAGCATAACCCCAGAAGGTTCACCGTAGGGCTCCACTAGTAAGCCTCAAGAACAGAACGGCCAGGTTAAAGTTTGGTTAAAAAAAGCACATATATAAAAACACCGCAGAGTTTAAGGAACAGGAACAGGCTCGCTTGCCGTCATTGATGATGCGAGTGCTGACGGCTGCAGGATAAATCTAAGCGTATGCTTCATAATTCATTGGCTGGTGCGTCACCTTCCAGCAGCATAATGACCGCAAACATACTGCTAAAGCATGCCTGTCCTGAATCCAACTGAAAATGTGTTTCACCTGCTGAAAGCAAAATGCCCCAGAAACACAGGAACGGAAAAGGGCTTATAGTACAGAGTATCACCAGGGAAGATACCCAGGGTCTGACTGTGTTCATTTCTCCAATTCTCCAACCAACACATTAAAGCTGGCATTGTGCCATTTAACTGCAAATCTATTGTATTAATTCAAACCCAATGCGCTGGAGAACAGAGCCAAAACAACAAAAATTGTGCCACTGTCCAAATACTTTCGCATTTAACTGTATATGCGGTGTGCAAGAATATAGATCGTATTCATAAACGTAAGAAAACCTTTCCCTAATATTCAGCTGCTAATTTGACAACCATCATGACTCGTTGAAAAAGCAAACACCATAAACAAGGACAAATAAACGCTTTTTTTTAATAACATTTTTTATATGTATGCTGACTGGATAGTGCTTATAACAGATGACAGACGGTTCTGAAAAGTAGTCGTATTGTCTTGACCAGACGTATGCTGTCCGTAATGCTGCACTGTGATTGGCAACGTGCTGCAGTAAGCAATTATTTATGAAATCACAACAACTAAAACGTAAACTAAACATCGGCTGTGGAAAAAATAAAAAAATAAAAATTCTAATCTGTGTTCATATATAAACTTCATTTCATGATATCTAAAGGTCAGGGCTGAGCTATACGACACAGGAAAGCAACCGCAGCCCTGACCTTTATATTGTGGAATAAGGTGCGCAGCTGCGAGGATACAAACTGCTGCAATATGCAGCTGTGGATTTGTTTTGCTTTTTAGCATGAACTGCCCTCCATTAAACCCTGTCAATCTGGAAAGGATTCACTGGAGCCAGGAAGGTTAATTCAAGAAGAAAGCAAAACAAACCATTGTAGAAATTCATACTCAGACCTGTCGACTTGCAGTGCAACTTGCAGAGACTTAAACTATCGCGAAAAAGGTCCAGGGACTTCCGAGACGAATTTCAAATATAACTTTGAAAAACTTCACAGTCAGGCTCAGGGATTTCATCAAACATATCAAAGCAGTATGAACCTTTTTTATTCAGACTGTAGGACTTCAGAGACAATAATTATAGGAACTTACCAATAATTAAGCAACTTTACAATTAATGTTTCACCAATGAACTATGCCTGTTAGCATCAGTGCCTATAAACTAGGCCTATAACTACTGTACGACCCACTTACACTCACACTTCCCACTCCCACACCTCAACTGAACACCATAGGTCTCTTTCTTTCCCTCCCTCCCTAACACTCTCTGGCCCTCCCTCACTCTCTCCCTCCAAGGGTACTACAGGTAACTGGGGAGAAACTCCAGGAATAGACCAAATGCATACCCCACCTCCATTATTGGACATTTAAAGCTGGTTATCAGCCTTAGTGCCATCTGCCAGTGCTTTTACTGTGCTATATTACCTCCAATTACATTTTAATGATCAACTATTCACTGCAGACGGGTGTCTTTAAGGTCCCTGTGCACCTCTCCAAAAACAAACACAGAGCTCTCTTTTATGTGTGCTCAAGAATACTTTTAAGCAGGAGCTTCTTTTGGCTCCGCTCTGTTATCAGATGCTAAATTACATATTTATAAGGAACACTTTTGAAGATTTTCATGTGAAAATACATACAGTATGTGGTTGTACACATTCAACCAGTGGAAACATCATAGCCACTCATAACCTCTCATATGAGTAAGTGCCCTCTACATAGGACATTATCTGTACTATTACATTATTATTGGATTAATAACAAGTCATTAAAACGTGCAAATATACCATTCAAAATATACCAAGGATTTGCTGTATGCCATGACTTTTGAAAATATAAAAATACTTGTACACATTAATATAGGAAGCATGGGTGTCTCGGTGGCGCAGCCTGTAGAGCACTGACTGCATGCTCATTGCGAGCCGCGACATTGGCGGTTCGAATCCAACCGTCTGACATTTGACATATGTCTCTCTCTCTCTCGCTCCCATTCTTCCTGTCTCTCTATACTATACTGTCCAATTTAAAAAAAAGCTGAAAAAAGGCCTAAAAAATATATAGGAAGCATGGTGAATTAATCGTAAACAAATAATTCATATATGTGTTACTATTGAGCAATATACATTATTCTGAAGAGTTACACAAGATTAGTCATAATAGCAGTAACATCAGTAAAAGCAGGGGTTATCTGAAACATTTCAACAACCTTTGCCACTCGTAATAGTAACTGTAGAGTAGATATATACTGCTGTAGCGGGTGTAGCTTGGCTAATTCACTAGCAAACACAGTGAGGTGCAGTAAAGTGTAGGCCTCATAGCAGATTACCATGACAACTCTCTCTGGTGAAGCAACCCCTAGGCTCAAAATAATGAAGTTGCCCTTTGCTAGGGGCAATGTCACCTTTAGCTGACTGGCAACATGTACCTCTTTGGAACATTTCGACTAGTGAGAGGCCCGGGTTCAAATGTCATCTCCAGCAAATATTTCTCACCAGTTACACTGCCAATATTTCAATTGAAAAGGACAAAAAAAATCTTCATGCAAAAACAGTGGAGTGTAAGATGCTGTAATGCTCATCTATTTCAAAGTTTTCATAATGGATTCTAATGATAAAAATAGTTATTTTGCCTATCACAATGCTATGGATAGACCTATGGCTTGTGTTTAAGTATACATATGATATGTAGTGTTAGCATGTCTACACAGCAGCAGAGCTCTATCTTTTCCTTATCCTTGGATTTAGACTACAGTCGACCTCACTCATTTCAGAAAGCCCATATCCTTCTATCCCTCAGTCGATGGTGTATGAGAGAGAGAAAGAGAGAGAGAAAAAGAGAGAGAGAGAAAGGAGAGAGAAATTAGAGAGGGGAAGAGAGACAGAGAGGAGAGAGGGGAGAGAGAAAGGAGAGAGTGAGAGGAAAGGGGAAAGAGAGAGAGACAGAGAGGGGAGAGAGAAAGCAGAGAGTGAGAGAGAGAGGGAGAGGAGAGAGATAAATAGAGAGAGATAGGGAGAGAGGAGAGAGAGAGATTAATCTCGTCTACAGAAATATCAGCAACCGAGTCACACATCTTAACTCCAGTGCCAGCGGGATTGACGAGGACATGAAGAAATGTTGAAATTTCCAGCGAACTCATGACCGAGCTGGAGCGGACGGGCCTGTCAACACACACACGGAACAGGCCAGTGGAAAAACACACGTATAAATCCCTCCATCCAAAGGCCAGTGGTATTAATCACCAGAGCACGCAGGTAATGAAGCGTCCACCAGGGCCGGCTCCCACCCCACGGATCAGACGCATTTCTCTCCAGCTCTACAGCCAGTCAGGAAGTCTGGCCTCAAAACTCTGGACTCATTTCAAGGTTAATAAACCTTCAGCAGACAGATGTTCCCATTCAGCCAGAGAGCCTCCTCCGCTTTATAATATCATGCAGGGGCACAAATTCCCAACAAGTACTCCAATCACTCAATAATAAATTCCCCAACGGCATGCTCTGAAGAGACCTTCAACTTTAATTTACTACCTCCGATGGTCATTTGCAGCAATTAAGCATGTGGCAAAATATACAAACCAGCATGCTTGTCTTTTAATCTCAATCTGTCACAATCAATTTGCTACAAGGTAGAGACTATATAGAAAAGTAACTTTTTTGATGCATATTCCGTTTCTATCACTAAGATTTTAGAACTAGTTTGGTGCAAAGGTCTCCAAGGTCACTTCATTTGCATTAAATGATTAATTTACAGCCAAGATGAAAAAAATCTTATGTAAATTCACTTTAATGGGAAGCGTATTTTAATATGATCGGCCAGTCTTCAAAGCAGCCTGTTTTCCCTTGTGTCAGTTATTATTAATCCATGCCCACGCAAAGGTTTCTGATCAAATCACTGCACTGGCTGTGGGTCAAAAAAGGATAGGAAAAAGTTATTCTGCAAGATAAACAGATGGATCGATCAATACAATTTAAACCTCAGTGTCGGTACAATCATTTCACAGAGTGAACTGCAGGGATGGACTGTTTATGGTCTCATACGGAGTGAGGTAAAACTAAGGTTACAGATATCACAGACAGTAATTTCTCATATCACTGAGCACTGAGGTTTATTAGGTAGACCTGCAGGCAAAAATGCCTAGTTAATGAGAGAGGCCAGACTGGTCAACAGTTTACACACATTACAACAGTGGTATGCAGAAGAGCATCTCTGAACACACAACACCTTAAACCACTAAGTGGATAGGCTACAGCAGCAGAAGTTATTTACCAATAAGTACAAAAAATAAGTCTCATAATTACTTAATAAAGTGATAAAGTGCTCAGTGAGTGTACATGCATACAGTGTCCTCCATAATGTTTGGGACACAGTTTTTTTTCCCTTGATTTGGCTCTGTAGGCTACTCGACAATTTCAGATTTGTAAACAAGCAATTCACATAATCTACACCAAGCAAGTTCTTGCGTGTTAATACATAGCTGTAATGTCATTGCTATGTCAGGTGTCAGGTTGTTGGACATTGGCATGCAAGCCCGACTCCATGTTCTGCTCAGATTGCATTTCATAAAGAAACAGCAATTGTCACAGCCAGGCCAGACTGAAGGGACAAGCTAAAAAGCAAAGATCCACATCATTCTCTTTCAGCACCCGACACAAATCTATCACCGTCTTGCTTTAGAAGGTAGAAATCTATCATCCGGCGCTTTTGAAGGCAACGATCTTAAATTGTTATGGCACACAGCACAAAAGCTTATATTGTTATATTATTATTGTCTGGTTCATTTTTGATTATGTGTTGAAGGTGCAGGGCACACACTTCCCCAGTGCAGAGCGTCATCCGGGCCCCTGCCCTCAAGGGCCACTGTGTTAAAGACAAGCTGAGGCGGATGTTAGTGCAGCACAAGCTTCCGCTATATGACGTACACACAAGTGAAACAGATCAGGGGGAATTAGTGAAGGGCGGGGAGCTGATGTGACTGATGTCAAATGAGGAGGGGCATGTCAAACCAGGATGCACGCCACAGTGTGAAAAGGATATTGATTGAAGGGGAATGGATATTTGATCGAGATACATGCCTACTGGTACACGATGACATCAAATCTTGGAAAATCGAATTTACCAGGAATTGGATGGAAAAAAAACTTGCTGTTAAAAGGTATTTTCTCATTTGTCATTTTTGGAACATACCATATACTTCAAGACATGTTGCTATGGTAATGGATAATTGACTAAATTGAGAAAGTGCATCTCAAAAACTCAGCTCTGAATGTGAAGAGCTCGTTTCATGACGGAACACGGCAGCCTGGACAAAATGTTCCCCCTCCCCGGCCTGTTGTGTCTACCTCTCCGCACACGACCATGCATGAGTTGTACTACTGATAGTGTACAAACTGATTGCTACTAATGGTGACACATCAATACCAATGTCCCTGATAGCAGCTAAAGGAGACTCAAGGCTCAGTGACTGAAAGGTTCAAACAACCACTCCGGTATGCTGTTGCATTTTTAAAACAAACCACCCGGCCTTGGCTTCTCCTCTGGAGAGGCTGAAGAGGTGTCCAAGAGAGCTTCATATTGAGTATTTTGGCTTGAGTGTTTTGTGCAGCTCTGTCAAAGAAGCACCGAGAGTTTGCTGTTGAAGCCTGCTGTTTGCTGTTGAACACATACACACACACAAAGAACCACGCACACAGACCAAAAAACCACCCTCGTGAGCACACACACAAGCACGCCTGTCACGCATATATGCACACACAGGCCTAGGAAACGCACACCTGGGAAGACGCGAACAAACTGTCATTAATGCATCCATACCTAGCGCCCGGAGAGAAAGAGATGAGCACGTGGGTGAAAGCAATGGAAACGAAGTGGTTTGGAGACACACTGGTGATCACATCAGGCCAAACCCTACCAATATCCCCCAGCCGGGAACCACCGGCATACAACAGCAACAACAGCAAACAGGTGCAGCAGAGACAATGCTCGACAGCCCACTTAACGGCCCTCACTCCCACCAGTGATAAAACAGAACACTCTGATCTGTCCCTGTTTAATTACATTACAGAGAGGAGTGGAGAGGGGTCCCGCTCGCCAAAAAACAAATCTAAATTAGTCCAGCATTTCTAGGATTATTTTTTAAATGAGCCGAAGTTGAGCTTTGAGTTGTAGCCAGTTTATGAGCGCTAACAGCTTACGGGAGTTGTGTGACAAGCGTGGTCCCCAACAAAGCACGGCCAGTTAGTCCATCAGACCAAATTCCCCTAATCATTTTAATTATGGACTTGTTTTTTTTGTCCTGAGATTAACACTGCTGGCATAGACCAAGGAGGGATCAGCCAAGTGTGAGGAGACGTGCATTACAATCAAAGCTTGGGTCTGTTTGTGCTGCCTTCTTCCTTCTTTTTCTTTCAAATCTCATCTCCTTTTAATCTAAAAACAAAAGAAGTTGTCCCAGAATAGCTATTTCCTTTTAGAAAATGTGTTGTTGTTTTTTTACCTGCGGTATCTTTTGTCATGACAAAATGGATATTGTAAAAAATCATAACTTCTAAACTTTCTCAAATGAATTTTCACTGAAATTCCAAAGGTATGGTGATATGGAGAGGATATATCTTAAAGATCTATGACCCAATGACAATTTGGCAATGTAATAATATGTATAACCCAATCAAATTATGTTAAGAGCAGTGGTTTGTCTCCCCAAAGCACTTAAAACCAATTTTTTTTTAAGCTTAAATACACTTAAAGACACATGAACTCACGTGTAAATTAGCATTGCAAGTTGGGTTGTTTGTGTGTGCGTGCACATTTGTGTGTGTTTGTGTGTGCACGTGTGCATGTACATGTGCACATGTGTGTGTGCACTTTTTGTGTGTGTGTGCGCATGTGTGTGCATGCACATTTGTGTGTGTGTATGTGTGTGTGCGCACATATTTGTGTGCACGCGTGTGTGTTTACTGCTGAACAAACAGGTCAGCTGCTACAGTGTGTGTGCTCTCCTTATTCCCTCTCCATTAATGTCAGCTCTCTGTCCAGCTTTGCAGACAGTAAGCAGGTTCAGGTCCAGGCTCAGACCCACCAATCAATCTCCATGACAACGGCAAACTGAGACCGCGGGCTGACCACACGCGGACCGCGCCGTTCCAACCCCCTCCTGCTGAGACAGGCTCTTTTTAGCATTCACAGCTATGAGACCCGACCACACAGAGGTCAGGGATGAAGGGCCACCAACGCAGTAACAAGCTATTAACCTCCACCACTTAATTGTCACTAACTAAAAAAGGTCATCAGTTCATTAATATGGCCAACCTTGTGTGAAAACGGACCTGAGCCTGACAGAGGTCCCCTTCACACCTACAGGTTTTTTCATTTACATTTCAGCATCAGGCCAAGCAACTTAAACAGAGCTTCTTCTTTTTTTTCTAGATGAGCAGAATCTCTGATCTTCCACAAACGCCAATCAATCTTGCATTAATGACTTTAATGACTGACTTCTCCAGGGGTATGGGCAAAGTCTATACCTCAGAATGCCTGGCACTCAGGAATGTAAAAAAAGAGCTGACATCAGGTGAGGTGTACAGGACAGTGATAGGTGATAGGTGATAGACAGTCCTGTGATAGCACTCTCTGCCTCCCTGACCCTAGCAACACTAGCTTCAGTTGATCTGCAGTCATTAGTCTCCTCTGATCTAATTGGCCGTACAAAGGGTTACCCTGCATGGTGTCTCAGGTCAATTTCATGTTGGCGAGTATTGCTGCAGCTAAGTGAAACCCCACCTACACATGATTCATCAGAAGAACCCACTGACCATTTGTTCATGAGCAAATCCCATCCCCAGAGTTAGCATTTACCCGCCCCTTCCCCCCAATACAAAAGCAAGTCTCCCTGTTACTGCTCTAGCTCTATCAGAAATGTTTTTATTTCCTCAGGCAATAGAAAGGAAAGGAGGGAACTCAGCAGGGCTTGTAACACCCTGATCATTCACGCTAATTACAATTACGTAACTCTTCCCACCCTCCCACATTTCACACAATTGTTCTTCAACATTGTCAGAACAATGTGCAGAGAAAGTGAGAATTGCACCACACGTACACACACACACATGCATGCACGTACATTCATGCGTGTGCGACTGTGTACGGCATGTGACTGTGTGAGTGCATGTGTGTGTTCAAATCACATTTCCCCCCAGCATTTGAGTTTACTGTCTGGTGATACTATGTCCCAGAGAAACCTATTATTGTTGGTGTGGTGTAATGCCCGTGGCGAAGCAATCTCTGACCCAGACACTTTTGTGATCACCATTCTGGGCCCAAACATACTTGTATGGCACTTTTAATAGCACATGCAGAAATAGCTCTGCATCCAAGTAACTTTCATCAGATGTACAGATATCTTGCTCAGCAAAATGATGCACTTAGTGAAAAGCACATTTTTACCATTTCTATTTGCTTTGGTTGTATAAAATACAGCAGACTGTGAACAGAGTAACTATAAGTATCTGACTAAGGGTAAGTAACTAATTATGCATATAATGTTAATAATAATATGGGGGGCTTCACTAGTTATGTGCAAGTGTATGCTTGTTTGGCAGCAGCTATTTAGGATGGGCCCCGGTTTTTTTTTATGGGCCCTTCCTCTGACAGAAAATGCCGACCAAGATGCAGGCACGCGCACGCAAACACATATAACCTACGCACGCGCACACGCGCATATACACGCAAACACAGCACCATTCTACAGATATTTCACAGACAATACTTTGGATTTTATTTGGCTCATGAGTAACTTTGGTTATTGGGACACAGGCTACATCGTTTGCAATACTTTAGAACATTTGTATTAATCAAGTCGGAACCATGGACCAACGTGGATGGTCATATAATCAAATCAACAAGTCAACAAATGAACTAACGATAGTTGGGATGTTTACATAACTAAAGCTTAGGCCAATGCTACTCATGTCAGTATCAGAGGAAAAGCACAAACAATAAATTCACTGAATGTATTGTTCAGTGTATTTACGCCTAATTCACTGAATGCATTTTTTACAAAAAATATGAATTCATATATGAAAATAATTGATCTGATTAGCTCTTGTTTTATCTTTTATCTTTACTTTAAAAAATTACAGTAGGCTATATTTATATTTATTGCAGGTACTTATTACAGACGTAACTACTCCTCCAGTAAGAACTAAACGGACGTATTTGGTCGCTTCCTCTTTGTTAAGGGATACAATTTATACTTTCGATATCATAAGGTTTTTTAAAACAGCCCCCTGACTTAACATCGATGGAACGCTAAGTTTACAGCAGGAAACCAGTCCAACAATTGAACAAACAAATCGAATTCACGGTAACTGCTGGAAGAATAAGCAGCTTCCTTTGCTAATTTGAATGCAATGCGAGTGAAGTATATTTACGGACTTATGACTAATGTTAATAAATGATTACAAGATTGAGCAATGTAAGAATGAAGTTTTCACATTAACCTTACTGTGTTGAGAAAACAGGAATCTAGGGGGGTGGAAATATAGGTTGAGAGACGTTTTGACATATAGACGGACTAGGTTAACCCCCAATCCCAAATCACTTTTCAGCCAAATGTAGCCGAATTTTCTCCTGAAGAAGTACAGTAGGCTAACGTCATATCTAGCTTGCTATTCAGCGCCGTCGGGTGCAATGATTGCTACTGGGAACAGGGTAGAATTTCAGCGATTATTTTACCAAAAAGCTGTCCAGTTTCCTCCTGGTCCTTTTTATCCTTTCTTTTCGGCAACCCACTTTTCTGCTTCAAGGGAATTTTCACACTAGGCAGCTAAATGGCGCTCAATATTTTGGGCACTAGACTAGCTAATATCAACATATGATCAAGACATTTCACATTGGGAAAACAGCAAACATATTTCCCAGCAGCACTCTTGGCATATCAGGAAATAACACCAACACCAAATGAATTGGCCTGCTACAAGTTATTTCATTGAATAGTTTATATATATTTTATATATTTTATATATTTATTATATAGTATAGCCTTTTCTCTGTAAAATAGACACACTGTATGAATTTACCATGATCACGTACTGTACAAGGAAATATCCATGTCATTTAATAACCATGACCGAGACGAATTTGCTTATTCGTCTCGAATAAGCAATAAATATAAACACACACCACTATTAGAGAATGTGTAGTCCTGTTACTTTCCGGTGAGTGATATTTTTCTTTTTAAAACGGACGTACTGATATAAGAGAAATAGTGACATGGGCCCACCCCCAAAAAAAAAAACCAGGGGCCCTGGTGCAACTGCACCTGCTGCCCAGTCTATATGACTGCCACTGCATCACGGTGGTATTGTGATCATAAAATCAACAATCCCTCAGGCAATCTCTTGCACAAAGCACACCTTTTCATTTCACTTACCTTTTTTAGATATGTGAAATCAAAGCTTTTTATGAAATAACCTGTGACATGATATAAGCCACTAAGGTAAATGATGGCCCATTAATATTATTGTGGAAGATATAGTTCTATGGAAGATTAAGGCTGGCCTATTGAGCGACTTTATTCCCGCTGTTTCGTGTGGGGCTCAGCCGACACTAAGCACATCACTGCGCCCCAGGCCTCTTGGAATGATCACTCGCCATTTTATATCTGCAATCTGTCTAATAGGACATTTTAGTGTATTGTCCTTAATCCATGGCCACTGCTTTATCTTCACATATTCTCTATTTGCATTTTATTGGTTGGGAAATGGTAAGGACACAAAGCATTTAAAATCACTGCCTCATTACTATACACACTTAGTAAGGCTTTCTGTCGCATGCTATTGTTGAAATGCATACATGCACACACACACACACACGCACAGACACACACACACACACGGATGTACACACACACACGCACACATAGAAGCAGGAGCACACATACATATATTATTTTTTTCTCCCCATGGTCACTTTGACCCAATGTATTATCTGCAGAACAAGTTTTCACAAAAGTTTTGCTGCAGGCACAGATGCACTCTGGGAGAGAAAGGGACTGCGATGACTCTTCGCAGAGGACAGTTGAATGTGGAATTTCTATGACTGATTCACCGGTAACTAACATTCATCCTCGCCGTTTGTTCTCGTGCTTAGCTAGCACCTCGTCACCTTGAACCGAGAGTGAGAGTGTAGCTCTCTCTCCTCTGCCCAACCTCAAAGCAAGCACACACAGAAATAAAGGTATTAAAATGTACATTAAAAGTTACAATGCTTGTCACTGGGGTGGTACTTTATGGGTACAAAAAAGTATATCCCTACCCATGGATTTACTCATTTGTTTGTACTATTTCTGCTTGTAAAAGGTACTAATTAATCAATGAATTACCAAATAATATCATAATACCTTTCAGCGTACATTTGGGAAATCTGTTCCTTAATGAACAAAATTGTACCTTCATTTCTGAGACATAGGAAGAGTAAAAGAAGAGGATGGCTGAAAGTGGAAAAGGACCAATCCACTGCAGGATAAATACTCTGGGATGAATTCCCATGAACGCGCCCCAGAATGCAGTGGGAGGGAGCGGCGTTTGCCAGCATGACTTGTTTTCTAATCTCAGCGGCAGAAACATCGGAAATCAAAACGCGTGAAGATTAGAGGACATCAGCACCATGCTGGTTTGGTCTCCCGAGAAAGGCCTTTGAAGTTCTAGATCCTAACTTTAAACAAAATCAATGTGTCATTTCGCAAAATGAAAATAACAGAATACATGAAAATATTTCTGTTATTTAACAGTAAGCGTCTATGTAAAACCCTGCGTGGGTAAAATGATCAAAAGTAATGCTGGGTGAATTATAAAGCGAAAATTAAAATTACTAATTTTGACCTGACTTGACAGTTCTTCATTGAGTATTGAACAATACTGTGATCGGCACACTTGGCTAATTCAAACTTTCTTAAACAAACAAAAGAATAATAATAAAATCACCACAATGTTTGTTTTTTCTTTGCTCTTTCCATAATTCATGCACCCTTGTCCGACCACAGCAGGCTCAATTATTGGTTATTTGCTACCGCTCACCCACCAGGTCCCCTTTATTCACCAGATAATATTCCTAATGAACCCAATCCAGTAATTACCACTTTCACCCCTGAAGTTATACTGTAAGATCACGAATATGTGATTACAATGTTCTTCAGTGAACACTCTAATGCTGATGTAACAAGCACTACTGGACACAGGAAGTCAGTGGAACCGCTCTACGAACAATCATTACATTACATTATTGGCATTTCGCAGATGCTCTTATCCAGAGCAACGTACAGTTGATTAGACTAAGCAGGAGACAATCCTCCCCTGGAGCAATGTAGGGTTAAGGGCCTTGCTCAAGGGCCCAACGGCTGTGCGGATCTTATTGTGGCTACACCAGGATTAGAACCACTAACCTTGCGTGTCCCAGTCATTTACCTTAACCACTACGCTACAGGCCGCCTGCTCACACATGCTGTCTTTCCCCCACCATTACTACATCCTACGTACATTACAGCCAGAGTGCGTTATGATAGCAGACCCCCTCTGCCCCTCAAAGCCAGTCACACAAGGCAGGTTGGTCACAGAGTGGTCTGGTGGACTCCCCTAAGTGTTGGGGCTGTTCCTCCCGCACTATGATCCCCATGTTCATATTCTCCTAAGCCGTCACCGACTGCTGAAATGAAAGGCTGGTGGCAGTAGAAGGATGGACGGCTGAAGCTTGTAACTGCAAGCATATGAAACGGGTGCGGCTGAAGCAGGGTATGAACAGATGGTCAAACAGTGAAGAAGGATAGCCATTCAGGAGGCCCCTTAAAACATATGGAAACAGAAGATTCATCAGCTTTGATAAGCAATACATAGAGAATGTCAATGGGCTCATTCCAATCACTTATTTTCTTCTTTATAAGTGCAGCAGGTGAGAAATTGTGAGTCTGAGGTGGGATTTGAACCCCGGACTCTCACTTCCAAATATTTGTTGAACAAACGTGTTACCAGTCAGCTAAAGACAAACTTGCCTCTAGCCAAGGGTAGCAACGTTCTTTTGAATTTGAGTGTTGTCGCAGTAACCCAATACAAGCACTTCACCGGGGTTACTAGCAAACTAGCTGAGCTAACCCCGCTACATAAGCCTGACGTATAAATGATCGACCTGTGGATCCACCTCTCCCCATGTCTGTAACTGACGTGACTTCGAACTGATATTTGAAGGAGCAAGGACATTCAATTTGCCTAATTCACGTTTTCTCGATTCCCCCGTCATCATTTCATTTTCTTGCCTCTTGGGCAAAAAAATGAAAAAAGGAGGAAATATAAGCAATTGGAATGAGCCCAATGAGACATGCAGAGCCTCAGATTTTCACATAAACTCCATCTTCTCCAAATGCGCTCAGTAATAACATCCCGTGTGTAAATGACCAGCAGACACCATTCTGTTGACTACAAATCTTGCACTATATCATAATATAATAATAAAATTGCCCCGAATCTGACTCAGGACACCTGTGGCTCGCCTGCGTCCCTGTGTGTGTTCATATGCAAAATGATCCTCATTTTCTTGTCAGAATAACAGGAAAAAGTGTGTATGCACAGTGAACAGTAACTAGCTGTTAACATGCAAATGAGCTGCCCCGGTCTTCCGAGCCGACGTGCATATGGCCAGAAGGGGGGGGTCCAGAGAGAGGGCCTGAAAACAGGAAGTCTTGTATATCATCTCAATTGCTGCGCAAATTGCACCAGTATCTTCCTGATTGCAAACGGCAGTTAAACTCAATTACTCATTGTCAATATCTGACAGACAACCCACTTGACAAACTGCACGCATGTCTGCCAGATTTCCTGCCCACAAACCCAGAGAAACAGGGAAACAATTTTCACAATTGACTTCCGCCATCTTTACACCTAATGTCATGACGGAGGCCTTGTCTGCACATATAATTACAATTACTTTATCACCAAGGCACCAATACCAATGAGGAAGGGGGGGAGAGAGGGAGAGAGAGTCAGACACAGACACAGAAAGAGACAGAACGGTTATGATAATGAGTAAATTATAAGTAAATGAAAAATATATACAACCTGGTGTGAAGCAATGAAATTGACCATTGAACCCCTTGTTCAAATTGCAGACGTACTGTCTCACACTGTGTTGTTAAAAATGCATTATTTTATTCATTCATTTTTGTCAAACATAAATATTGAATTTGACATTTCTATTTCACATAAAAAAATCAAAAGCACGTTATGCTGAGACTGGTCTTTTTTAAGAATAAGACTTCAGTTCAGACTGACACCTTTTCACTTTAACTTTGACAATATGTCTGCCATTCACTTACAAATGCCAGATTCTCCGTCATAATAAAGATCACAGCACATAACAAAATAGCAAGCAAATTATATTCTTGTACACTCTTCTCTCAAATCCACAGTACTGTAGGGGTGCTGTATTGTGCCCACACTGCACAATGCATTCTAATCACGCAGACAGGAACACTGCCCATCACCTTAACTCTGTGTCTGCACTGAACAACGTGTAAATGGTAAATGGTTGGCATTTATATAGCGCCTTTATCCAAAGCACTGTACAATTGATGCTTCTCATTCACCCATTCATACACACACTCACACACCGACGGCGATTGGCTGCCAGGCGCCGACCAGCTCGTCAGGAGCATTTGGGGGGTAGGTGTCTTGCTCAGGGACACTTCGACACAGCCCGGGCGGGGGATCGAACCGGCAACCCTCCGTCTGCCAGATGACTGCTCTTACTGTCTTACGCACATGTTCTCGTGAGGCAGAAAAGCATACTCCCCACAGCCTTTACTTAACAAACGTTTTGTTTCCCCACCTTTACACTTCTCTCCTCAGATGGGACTCCCAAATATTTAGTCTCTTTCCTTTGTTCAGCTCCATGGTGTGGGGAGAGCAGCGATAAAGGCATTACACGAGGGAAAGAGGAATTAAAAGCGTGATGCAAATCTAGCGAGCGCCTCCCATGAATATTAACGCTTCCGGATTGTTCCGCCATTGCTTTCGGGCTGGAAGCTTCAGAGGCTAGCAGCCGCCAGCAGGTACCCGGACATTAGCGTCCCGCTGCTCCACACCGCGATGCTAAAGCACCTTGGAAATGAATAGATTTAAGACACTTATCCCCCCCAGTGAAAAACCTAATGATTTTGATTTTTTTCCCACAACAATCGTAAACACTGCAGTCGACCTCGTACTCATATTGACGTAAATCCTGTTTAAATTCAACAGAGCCAAGCAAACCAGCCTGAAATCAGAAAAGAAGAGTTCATCTTTATTAAAAAAGAAAATCTCAAAGCTCATAGCTCCCTCAGCAGAGTCCAGCTCCCTAAGGGATGGTCAGACTCTCTACTGTACTTCCCAGGCCAGGAGCCAGCACTGCCTTGTTAAATATTGTGCTGACGACCCATTTCCATTTTTTCACCACCCTGTCCCCATGAACAAAGACATTATGTTCTATTAAACAGCCCCAGCGTAATTATGTTAAGAGTCCAATCATTTCAGATAAAAAGGACGTAAAAAGGATAATAAAAGAGAAGAAGTTTCCTACATAGGGGAACGGGTGTCCCTGGACAGCGTAGAAAGGAGGAACAGAGGTAACGGGTAGAGGATGAGTAGGACACAGCCAATGGTGTCACATTGGAGAGGGGGGATGGGAGGTTGAACAAAGAACTCTGGGTGACTCGGGCTGGAAGGGTGAGGCTTCACTAACCCTAAAATGTGGGTGCAACGTTCACGTATCATCACAACAGTTTTGAACCCTTTAGGGCTCAGCTGTGGGGCTTTTTGCTACGGAGGTCTTTTTTACGGGTTCACAACCTGGTTGAAAGAACATGCTAGAACTGGTCAACCTCATGTTCACAAAACCGCACTCTCATCAGTGAAAAAGAGAATCAAGGACTGAAGAACAGAACAGAACGCCATTCATTTGCACTGAAGCACTACATTTGTGACCTTTTAGAGCTGGCTACCAAGGCAACATTGGAACATCTCCCATCCAAGCACTCCCCCACCCCATTAATTCTGCTGGGGACAGGGGCCACTTTGGAATGATTGTCCAGCAGTGCGTCTCTGCTGAAACTCAAGTACATTTCAAATGACTTATTGATGGTAGTGGGGCACAGAGCTTAATTGCATACACAGGAATTGGCCGACTCTTGCTCAGCGTCACCCACTAATGTCGCCATCAGAGATGGCAGGATTAGCGTAGGCTGTTCCTGCTATCTTAATGAAGGGGACATGCAAAGATGCATTCTCATGTACCACCATGCTAAGCACAGCCTGCTGGTGATGAGTAGGTAGTTCCCCATTTTTCGGTTATTGCAGATGTCAGGTGGAGGGATCCCCTGTGACTGACAGATACTCACAGGCAGTTTTGTTGCATTCATTTACATAACAAATACCTTTTGCAACAAAATAACATCATTAAGCATGCTTTCCTCCGGTATATTTAAACAGAAAAATAAATACATTAATAAATGAGGAAGAAAGAAAAATGCAAATATGTGATAATTTGTAATACACATCCCACCTAGATCTGCTAGTGCTGATTTCAGACACATGAACACATTAACACACTACAATGACCAACAGAAACTATACTACACATGTGCGTGTGCTTGTGTGTGTGTGTGTGTGTGAGCGGTGTGTGAGAGAGCGGTGTGTGTGTGCGTGCATGAATGCGCGCGTGTGTGTGTGTGTGAGGGGGTGTGCATGTGTGTGTGTGTGCATGAGTGAGGGGTGTATGTGTGTGCATGTGTGTGTGAATGGTGCATGGATCTGTGTGGGTGTGTGTGAGCGGTGTATGTGTGTGTGTGTGTGTGTGTGAATGGTGCATGGGTCTGTGTGGGTGTGTGTGAGGGGGTGTTCTCCATGGCCCACGGCCTCTCTGCTGAGGCAGCAGCTTAGACCCAGTCCTACCTCAGAGAGCATAAAGCGTCCAGCTGTTTGCAAGATGTTCTGTTCATTTTTTTCTCCATTTTTGATTACACATCTAACAAACAATGAATTGGATCAATAGAGCAGGCTTGTAAAAACGTCACCTCAGGGGGCACAGGGGTGCGCCCAGGCACAATCTAAGATGGAGGGCCCCAACGGACACACAAAAGACCGACATTTAGGCAAATAAGGCCTTGTAATTCATTTAATAAACTGTGATTAACTGGGGGCCAGAACGGTCAGCTCACTGGGGAATTGCGTACAGAAAACGGGCCACAAAACGCTCCCCAACCCTGCGGTTCCTTTATGTACAGGGGTTTTGTAGGGCACTAATTCGGGGCCACGTTCCTTTAGACCTGACTGTATCTCACTAGCAATGTGTTATTGAAGCAAGATTAAAGACATACCCTCCCCCCACCCAAAAACCTTTTGAAAATCAAATACTTCAAAAGAGAGAGAAAAGAATGCAAGCTTCTTCCCTCAAACTGCACCAATACTGCAAACATAGGCAGCAGTGTGCTCATTCTGCAGTGTCTGCTATCGACTGGCAGAAGCACTAAACTCCACATTGGTCTTTATGCCCCAGAATGCTGGTTTGGGACAGGGAAGTTAAACGGACATGAAAACCGCAGTATCCCAGAGCAGAGTTGGGGACGCTGTGCCGTAGGAGGTTCTGTATTCTAGATGCTATGTCAAAATGAGTGTGACTCAGTGCGGCGTAGGGATATCTCGGGTTGCTCATCGCTAAGAGCAGGGGTGAAGGCCAGGCCAAATCCAACCCAGGACTAAGGTTACATATCAGAAGTATTAGTCATGGTGAGCATCGTTCTGAGCAATAGGAAACGCAAATAGAAATCATATATTATGGTGTATTTATTTGCTGAGGCATTACCACTGGTATAAAAACTCATGAGAGGAGAGGGGAAGGAGATGAACCATCCGACTCGAGGCTCTTCAGATTCAGCCGATCCCCTGCCCTCACAGAAAGCACCCACCCTCTGCATCTCAGCCCAGCTTTCACTCAGCCCCACCAGAGAGACCACTGTACAACACAGAGAAAAGAACTGCATCTCTAACCAACACACTGAGCTTATTTCAGTAGGACATACAGTATATACGTATATATAATGCACATGCTTTATCTGATCCTATGAAGCCATTATCTTATCTACTGAAGCATGAAAAATGTTTATTCTCCTGTCCTCGGTCGCATGCCCAGGACTGGCTGATTATGCTATTAATCATGTGGAGAAAAGGACATTTCCTGGAACACGAGTGGGGTCTGACGTACCCTTTCTTCCTGTCTCCAAGGGAGCGGCAGAAATGGGCTCCTGATTCTCCATTCGGCAGTTGGCAGATGGAATCGCAGGGGGCCAATCACAGACATTGATAAATATCGGCGAGCGCGCTCATAAACAAAAGAACAAACAGGCGAGCGCACGACGTGAGGGTACGTGCGTACCCATGAATGCATTAACATTTAGATTTTAGGAAAACAGGAAGTTGTATTCCACTTTCCAAATTCTATCCAAAGGACGGAAAATGTGTCAGCGTAAATGTGTCAGCGGGTGGCACAAAACAAACCTCCCCCCTACCCAAATAAGATCTTTAAATAACATTGCATGCGCATGCATGCAGGAAAACACGTATTGTTTCCAGCATTCGATAGAAGCCTGCGCTTTATTTAGCCTGGCTGTGAAAGATGCACAACATTTGCTGTTTGGTGGTGGACAGCACACAGAGGCATGTATCATCCTGACAGACAGAAATGACAAAACGCTCTGTTTAGATCTCATGTGCCTAGCTGATGAATGAGTCCATGCCAGCGACCGGCTCTAATACTGACAAAAAATAGTGTGGCAAATTAACCACAGTTATCACTAAAAGATTGAGCATCAGCATCGCCATTCGCTCATGCTCCCCGCAGGGAGGGGGAGGGGCTGGAGGACGGCAGCCGCAGACGGACGCGCCATCGCCATGGCGATGCGCTCCGGCCGGGTCGAGGCCCGCTGTGTTTTGTGGCAGGTGCTTCGGTTGACCAGACAGCCAATGAGCTGGAGTACTATTAAATTCACACATACGGTCTAACTGTGAAAAATGGTATGTGGAAAAACACAAGAGCGCCCACAGCCACAGCGGTGAGGGACGAGCTCAGGCTTCTCATGTTAGTGCCAAACTGTGTGTATCGACATCAAAACACACATCCCTGAGCAGAGCCACCACGGCCTTTCAGAACCAACACTTGTAAACGACCCCATACTCCATATCGTTGCATATGCGTTTTGTGCCCATATATTGTATCAGTGTGCAAGCTGAATAAACTTGTGTGCTACCGTATCGGAAAGAGGCCAGTTTCAGAAATGCTGTGATAACCAACAGACGCTGGCCTCTCAGGAGCACATTCGGCCGTGTCTAGAGGCAGCATGTCAGGAATGCCAGAGGACACATTATGCAGAGCACAGAGGGCCTCCTGACGCAGGAGTAATGGCGGACCCACCTCCCCACTTTGTAAATAATCACCAGCAGCGTGAAGAACGATAGTCGAGTAAAACTACGCAATCCGGAAACTCCTCTCCATCAATGACGTAACGGAAACACCCCGTTGAGGGATGCGGAAAAAAATAATGAAACGATTATGACAACCCCAGTTCAGGGGTTGAGTTCAGCGCTTAACTTCAGCGTTCCCCTGAGACACGCACGCCGCGTGCATCTCGCGTGAGCGCGATTCGGGAGAGGGTGAGTTTCACCCCGGAGCCCTGGAGTTGCGGGGAGGTTAAACCGTCAGACAGCTCTGATTACACAGCCAGGCCAACATCTTGGGGGCTGTGCCAGGCTGTCATTTTCACGGGTCAGTTGTGCAGTACGGCGTACGGCACACACGGATTCAGCTGCATTCCATTTCAGCACCCACTGGCTACATGTGTTAACTTAAGTGTGTGCACGCACAGGGACTGGTGTGTGTGTGTGTGTGCATGTGTGTGCATGCATTATGCGTGCATGCATGCGAGTATGCGTGTGTGTGTGTGTGTGTGTGTGTGTGTATGTGCGTTTGGGCGTGTGCGTGCATGCATGTGAGCATATGCGTGTGTGTGTGTTTGGGCATGTGTGTGCATTTGCACACCCACACTCTTATGTGTATCTTCAGCTAGATGCAAATACAGGTTAAGCTGGATTGTGGGCACCTGAGGCACTGAGGCTCAGCGTGTGTGTGTGTGTGTGTGTGTGTGTGTGCGTGTGCATTGTGTGTGCATGTGTGTGTGTGTGCATGAGTGAGTGAGAGAGGTTTTATATTGTGTCCTCTTATTATTTCAGCACAGAGACCATCATTGCCCTCTAATTAGCATAAAGCACAATCTGGAGGGTAAGAGGAAGCTGAATGTGCAGCTGGCTGACGCCCATGCGAGGTGTGTGTCACGCTCATATTAAACTCTGGCAGCACCAGCGCATTTCAAAAGATTGAGGAGGTGTTCCACACCCTCATCATTTGTTTCATCCCATTACTGAAGCCTGGTCATTTGTTGAGAATGACAAATCGCCGGCCGTCTGATTAAATGGATGCAGAAATTAAGGCCGGCTCTAGCTTTAAGCATCTTTCCAAGAAGGCTGAGTACAACCGGCTCTCCAGGGGTAGGGGTGTCATGGAAGCGACCTTCACATAGGCAGCACACAGATGTTCCACGGAACCGGCGCTTTCCGAGGCTCGGTGGGAAAAAGGCATTACGGACGCCATCGGGATGCATCCTCCGTATACGGCCCTGCTAATCACCGCCACTATAAACTATAACTTATAAGTCACCACAGAGAACATGGTCAGCCAAGTCAATTTAGTGAAACATCTGTTGAGTTTCACCGCAGCAATTAATAGAGACATTTAAAATTTGAAAAAGGGAGTTTTTTGGAGGTTTTTAATGCGCACGTTAAGGGTGAAGGAATGGGCTGCATATTAATGTCTTGAATAAAAAAAGGACAGCGTTTTTGAGCAGAATTCACTGCTGATATTACCTCCAGCACATGTCTGGCTCAGCCAAACATTGCGACAGGATCTTATGCATTAGGACCTTGCCAAAACAGAAACTGACCCCCTCAACAAACTAATTACACACAGTCCCCTCTGCTATCAGCAGACACTGGGACTGAGACATAAATTAATTAACCTTTTCATTTTATCTTCCCCAGACCAAGCTTGGGTTTCTCTCATAACGCATCGGTGTGTATTATAATGCCAGGGATCGATGCCAGGGAGATTGGGCAGGTTTGCCCCTGTTGGTCCTGTGATGCCAACCTCACACCCAACAGACTTGTATTAATGCTTCCACACAAAAAAGCTGCCTGCCTTGTTCCTGGATCATGATGTCATCAAATGTCCGTCAGGTTGCCACAATACATGCTTTGTCAGTTGTCGGGACACCAACCCCATTAATTAATGGTACATATTCCCTGGAGGTAGTCTTTATGTATGTGTGTGTAATACTATATATTATATTTATAAGATATACGTAAATAAAATATCAAGGAAGGATAACTGTGATTTCCCTCAATAGGTATAAATGAAAAGAAAGATAAGAAAAGTATTCCCGTAAAACAGCCAAGCAACAAAAAGATCCCATTCATCATTCCTGGCACCATATCATTGAAAATTTCCTTTTGGACTTAATTCCTCTGTCAATTGCCCTGATATTGAAAGGATGGGGTCATGTTCAAACATGACGAAGTGAGAAACCAGCCAGTCCTCTTAAAAAATTTATATTTATGTGTGTCTTGATGTCTCAGTTGTGTCTCTTCAGTCAAATAACTCACTTCACAAGCTACAGTAGTATGTGAATTGAAGCCAATTAATAACTCTTAATTAAACTGTGACGATCACATTTTCTGTCAAAAACCATGAAAATTCTAAATTCACTCTAAAAAACTAAAAGTATTTTAGCGCATCTTCAACTGTGAAACGTTTACAGAAAGCAGAACCTCTCTTCATCAATACCCTCTGGGTTTTATTGCTAGATAGAGCCTACGCATCATTAAAAGACAAGAAATCTTTGTTTGCATTCTGCCTTAGAAAGAGCAATGTAGCTTTCAAAAAAGGCCTTTCTAATTTTAACTCAGCCCATTTTTGACATTACTTCTAAGATTTGCCTTTCGTAACTGCGCAATCTTCTGTAAATGAGTCTCCCGCCCCTGGTAAACTATTCCACGCCACATTCTGAGTTGAAGTAATCGCTTTATTACTGGGTCTCCAGTGAGTTTTGGTTGCTTATTACGACTCCAAAGGGTATCATGAAATTTTATTCCGTGGCAGCGCAACAATACAATAATAAAGGAGGGGGAAAAAAATCCAAAATCAATAAGATACAGTCTCCCTTCAGTTTACAGTTTGAATTACTGTTTCAAAAGCCACATCTCAAGCATAAATCAGCGTGGCCTAAATCATAAGGCAAGTGCTCAGTAAGCTAGGCTATAATAAGAAATAATTACAGTGGCTGTAAAAGAGGCCAGCCACTCTGCTGATAGGATTCATTCTGAATCACAAGAGGGGAACCCTTTCCCTCAGACAGTTGGAAAAGTTTATCATTTAAGAAAATGCACTATAGAAAATAATATAAATAAATTGTTTTTTGGTTTTTTTATTTTATTTTATTTTTTATTAACCTAAAGGTCCAAGTCCGCAATCTCAGGGCAAACAACAGCGGAACAGAAAAACAATCATTCTAAAAATGAAGACGCAAATACAGGGAGCGCGTAATAAGTAGAAATGTGCAAAAATATTACACAGGCATGCTTCAAATGGGGAGATAAAACATCAGCCCTCTCCACCGAGGACTATCGGAGCTGTGGTTTATTGTGGCCATTTATGAGATGTCCAGATAACTATTCTGAAGCGCAGCAAGCGCATTAGTAATGCTAGGCATGATAAATAGATAATACAATTCCTGAGGCGATTCTTATCACAGTCAGTGATTCCATTCTCCAGATAGACACTGCTATGCTTTCTCTGCATGTTTTCCTCACCGAATGCTCAAAGCCATACTTCCTACACTTCTGATTGGGTCTTAATGCCCATCTGGCTCCTCCTCCTTTCTCTCAGTGGATGAAACGTCTTACGTTTATATTCGCCAGTCTATCCTAAAATGGACAACTGGCTATTTCTGCCTTTCAGGGGAGTCGGGTTGATTGAACATGAATTTTAACATCGCATCAAGGGATAATATCCACTTACCAAAGGAATTACATGGGAATGTGACATGAGAAAAATATTGAGCATTTCCAATCATATGAGGGCTTGTTATCTAGCCGTTTTCTTAATAGCACGGTACAGAAACAGTAGGCATGAATAAATCTCCATTAGTGTGGGAGCGACCTGATAGATTCCTGGTAGAGAGGTTGGCGAAAATGACTCCCAGCAGGAACTGGTAGGAGGAAATGAGGTTGTTATGTTAGTCTGCTAACCCTGTCAGAGTTCATTTGCTTGCTCATGAGCCTATGGAGGGCTACATGTTCCCACACTAGCGACAGACACACGTTCGCTACAGCTGTATCACTTAAAGCAGCTCAGTGAGGAAGCTGGATGCAGTTCATTTTAAGGGGCTATTTAAGAGTAGCCAGGCAAGATGATGTATTTAAAGGAAAACCTTTAAGGGGACACTTAAGGTGGTTTTGTGAAACACCTAAATTGACGGTGATCATTAGGGGACTATTATGCTCAAGTTGTTTCATTCTACATAATGTTTTACTAGGCATTACGTGCTTCTGCTCCTCTGTCAGGTATGTGTGTGGTGCATCTCCACATACAAAATCCAGGAGAAAGCTACAGAAAGCAAAACCAGTTGCCAGGATGGATTAACTACTTTGGGAAAATGCGTAACCTTAATGATTTTGTAAAATTTTTAATTTAGAACGCTCTCAGAGCAGTGCAACTATAAGCAGATAGACGCACTTACTCGTGGTAAAGACACACAAGCATTTGCTACGCAGTCGTTTTGAGTGACATTTCTTTGGGAATGAGCGGGGGAGATTCACTGAGGGTGTTTTTTTTTCTCCCCCTCTTCCAGTTCTTAATTAAGCTTTCTCTTCCATCTGTTCTTTCTCTTTCTTTCTCTCTCTCTCTCTCATCCACACACACACACACACACACACACCATTGAGTTCCACGAGAACCTGGAGGGCTCGAGGCTCACAGTCAATGTGGGTGGGCTTCACCACTCTCACGCCACAGTTGAGATGCAGAGAAATGTGCCTTTCAGCATGCCCAGTTCATAGCATTAATGAACGGGTGTGAGACACAGCCACCACCAGTTTCCAGACCACAGTTTTGGTCAGACTTTTCCCGGGACATTCTGCCCGGACCCCGTCCTAACTCCTAAGGCTCCAATTAGGAGCAAAGTCACCGGAAATTAGTTCTGTTGGTGATCAGTCAGATCACTTACCCTGGCTGAAATATTCATCTGAATCTGCGTCATTGGACAGCTTGGTATGGGAGGGGCCATGAGGGAGCTGCCGTTCAGCCCTAGCCCCTCCCACACAAACATGCTGGTTCACGCAACCTTCACGGCATTTCATTTCTCACTTATTTATTAGTTCCTATTCATTTCAAAGCATAATATCTGCTTGGCTCTACAGGCACCAGCGTGTTCCTCAGGCCTAAATCTAGATCCTGGAAGTCAGATATCGTCAATATGATAACAATTTGGGGAATGGCAGAGAGTAAGTGAAGGTCAATGCACAGCAGCGATGCGGTCATCTCTAGAAGGGTTCTGTCTGAGCATGCGTTGCATGGTCAGACCGTGACCCTTAACTCCACCAGCATACCACTGGCCCAATATCAACCCCGAGCATTGATCTGATAGGATTAAGTGACACAAATGTGGAACGACATAAAATCTAAAAGTCAGAGCACTTACAGGGCTGGACACTTTGTCCTCTCCTCTGCCAGAAATGTCATTTTCTCTTATGGAATTCCTTATGGAAGAAATGCTTATAATTCAATAATTTGCAGGAAGTCTTTTTTATTTTTTATTTTTGTGTTGGTTCGATGCCATTAAAGAAATCTTTCAACTTCCTTGATGGGAGAAAATTATTTTAATTAAATTCTCCTTGCACCAGAGCAGAACGAACCAAATTATTCCGCGCCAAATGCTAAATTGCTTGAAAGCGATTGTATTCTATTGACGAAAAGAGCCCACTTGCATTCTAACGCTGGAAAAAAAGCCACTCAGCTTAGCTTCCATTCTCCATGAAGAAACTGCTTAAATGTTCATTTATATTTTAATTTCCTTCAAATGGGCCTGAAGGACTGTTCTGTCCAGCTATCATGAAAATAATACTTCTAGACTAGACCATTCTGGTACACATACTTATCACCAAGACTGCGTTCAGACCGCAAGCCTTAATGCTCAAATCCTATTTGCTGCTCAGATCAGTTTTTAAGACTTACTGTTCATATTCATTTTTGTTGCTGTCCTCTCTGTTTTTCCAAACGTGCTCCCAATGCAGAATTACGTTTAAATGAAGCAGTCACTGGGAGTTTGCAGATGTCTCTGTGCAGATGGCCTCCTGTGCCTACTGTGTCTGCAATCGAGGGAAATCCCCCCCCACCTCCACAACAAAAACATGGATATGAAAAATATTGAATAAATGACATATATTTTACTTTGTCCAAATATAAGGAAACAAACATAATACAGATTGGTTCTGATTCTTGAATTATCGAACACTTTATAAAATCATCATGTCCTTCAGAAGCATCCTGCGTGATGTCCAGCCAACCTGCACTCATGAAAGGTGAGGTGCACTCTACCACTTTTATTGAGTGATCTCAAGGCTCTTTCCATCCTGTTCAGAACTCCCATCTCACCCCAATAGACTCAATTAAAGGCCCTCTTAAGCGCCTTTTACACTAACTGAGCACTTTGTTAGGAATACCTGTACACCGACTTACTGACGCGATTATCTTATCAGCCAATCGTGCGGCAGCAGTGCAATCAACCATCAGAATGGGGGGGGGGGGAAATGGTGATCAAAGTGACTTTGACCATGGAATGATTGTGGGTGCCAGACAGGATGGTTTCCTCTGATTTTCAGGCACAACAGTCTCTAGAGTTCAGAGAATGCTGTGAAAAACATCCAGTGAGCAGCAGTTCTGTGGGCAGAAATGCCTTGAGAGAGGTCAGAGGAGAAGGGCCAGACTGGTCGAAGCAGACAGGAAGGTGACAGTAACACAAATAACCACACATTACAACAGTGGTATGCAGAAGAGTTTCTCTGAACACAATGCATCAAACCTGTGGATAGGCTACAGCAGCAGAAGATTTAATAAGTCTAAGAGAAACTCTAATAAATACCTAATAAAGTGCTCACTGAGTGTACAATATCTATAGGACCCATTGTGCCCATTCATCACTGAAAGTGCTGGTTTGGATGGTGGTGTTTACTGTGTACATGAGAACATATTCCACCATTTTTCAGTTTAACTTCAGTTTCCTCATGATTTTTTCATGTTTACTTTCCTCCAGAAAGTATCCATTGTGAAATGCTGTGTAACCTGTTTGGACAGGGTACCATATACAATAAGGAATGTGAGGACTATAGTGGGGGACAAACAAGTGCTAGCGTGTGATTCACAGCTTGGTATAATTTATTTCCACCCATTATGGAGAAAAACTGGATTCAATTAGGGAGAAACACAATTGCAAGCAATCGGGTGCCCCTATTCTGAAACAGCATGACTTTGGCAACTATTCCTTCCATAAGGCGATCATGTAGATCCAGTGCTCTTTACTGTACTAATGTATATTGGCTTCCATTTACATTTACAGATAAGCACAGCTCTTCCATGTCAAGCAGTATTATAAACAATTATAATTTGCCAAAAGAACATGGTGGCTGCTTGGATGGATGGGCCTCGTCAGCGACCCCCGCTGGTGAATTAGGCATCTGTAAGTGAGTGTTGTGCTTTACAGGAAGAGTGTTCCTCTGACTCCTGCCTGTGTGAACCTGACTCGCAAACGGTGGTGTGATAAGAAGTGGCAGACATGAACGGACATTCCAAATGGAGAAGGAAAAAAATACAAAAATACAAACCCACAACATATAGGAAAGGCATAATATTCAAAAGTTAATGATATAGTAAAAACAAACAAAAAGTGTGTATCTGTAATACTGAGGATGAAGTAAATATGTGAAGTGAACAAGATAGTTATTCTCAAGATGGTAGGCCTTTAATAGGAGAGAGAAAGTCCTGACATCAGTTTGTGGGATGAAGTAGATTGACTGGGTGAGCACACAGCAGACTGAAGCTGGCTGGCTGACAGGCTGGACCTGTCTCCTCTCTCTCACTCACTTTCTCTCTTCCTCTCTCTCTACTCCATCCTTTTCTGTCTTTCCTGACACTGCCTCCGCTCTGTTCCAGCACATTTCATGCAAGAAAACAACAAAAAAAAGTTAATTGGCAATTTCCTTACATAAAGTTGTGAAATGTTGTACACAGCGGTAGATTGTACATGAATACAGAGCGTTGAGCTGGGGCACCAGGCATGGGCTCATTAAAAACACAGTTGTCAGTGGCTGGAGCAGGGAAAGCGCTCCAGAGTGCCGCACTAAACCACGCATTTTCAATCAAACTTACAGCAGCTGCTTTCTTTTAATTATGGCACCAACTTCTGAACAGAACTGACACAAGAGAACAAACTCATACACTAATCTAATACACTATGCACCTCATTCTTAAACTAAACATTCTGGGTAAAAATTATTATTTTTTTTTTTTTTTCCTCTCACTGAAGCTTACTCTACATGGTCATTTGAGACAGCTCACAACAAGAAATATGATGACAGTCTTGCAAAGAAAAAGTTAATGCAACCAGAATGAAGCTCACCAAGGCTCTGGATGCCTGCCAAAAAAAAAAGACAGATACACAGTACTTCTTAACACAAATATTTGTTTCCTAACAAAATATTTGAAATGATCAAAAGTGGTCGCACAGAAGATAGCCTGTTTCTGTGAAAGACCCTGGAGGACATGAGTGTGGCATCACTGCATGAACACCAACTCTGAATAGAGGAGACCATCCTCTGGGCACACTCGATTCATTTTCTCATCTTTTACGAGCGTTGCTTACCCCTGTCCTTTGGTGGTGATTCGGAGTGATACAATGCTTACTCTCACGGTTACTCACCGCTAACTGTACCAAAATATGGGGCGTTCAAATATGACACAACCCACACTGATCTTAGTGGGTGTACCAAAGCCAAGACAGATGCAAATACAGTATGGAGCTACTGATGAACAGGTTAGCAGGAGAGAGGTTCAGCTGAATACCTGCCCAGTTTAAACACCAGTGTGTATGGAGCTACTGATGAACAGGTTAGCATAAGAGAGGTTCAGGTATATACCTGCCCAGTTTAAACACCAGTGTGTATGGAGCTACTGATGAACAGGTTAGCATAAGAGAGGTTCAGCTGAATACCTGCCCAGTTTAAACACCAGTGTGTATGGAGCTACTGATGAACAGGTTAGCATAAGAGAGGTTCAGCTATATACCTGCCCAGTTTAAACACCAGTGTGTATGGAGCTACTGATGAACAGGTTAGCATAAGAGAGGTTCAGCTATATACCTGCCCAGTTTAAACACCAGTGTGTATGGAGCTACTGATGAACAGGTTAGCAGGAGAGAGGTTCAGCTGTATACCGGCCCAGTTTAAACACCCGTGTGTACAGACACCAGAATGTGCCACACCAACTGTGCTCACAATGATGAATCTGAGTATTTCTGGGCATGAAACCGGAGACGGAGAATGCTTCCCACAGAGAACGCTCGTCGGATACAGGTCTGATCCGTGCGTTTCGACCGTCCGCAAAATCCCACCGGAGTCTCCCGTCTCCCACCTCTGCTTAAAGGGATAAATCTCATTAATAACCTCTCTATGGACCCTGGGGGATTGGGTATCGGACGCGCTCCAACCTTTTACAGACATTATTGATGAGCTGCTATTGGAGCTTAGCCGCTGATGAGAGCCAATAAAGGATTACGGTCAAGCCCTCACCTTTGGGAAGAGAATAAACGGAAAGAATAATCCAGAACGGTTGCGTGGTTCTTGTCAATGGAGGCCCCCCGGTTGCTGATGGCCTTCGGTTCATTCTGCCGAATCTTGCCGGGACTTTTCCTGTGGGGCCCTCAACACTACCGCTCATGCGACACGGTCAACTGCTCTTCCTCAACATGGCCGAACACTTTGGGCTTCCTCATATTCACAAAGAGACGGCAGTAATTCCAGCCCGTCTGAAATCATAAAAAATATTTATCCCCCGCATAAACAACAGACGGGCGGTGCGGGCGACTTTCACTACACCCCACATAAACCAAACAGAAACCTCCATTTTTATTCCGGTTACACAGTTAGTTTATTCCTCTCTACCTACAACCATATTTACTGCCTCTATAAATAACAGCCAGCTATCACCAGAATCCCTCTTCTGCAGGCTTTATGGATTACAGCAAGGGGGCTGATGGACTAATAGTCTTGGTAAAAAAAAGGAGGCACCTAGCAACAGATATCAGATTGAATGTTAAAGAACGGTTTCTCGCCGCTCTTGATGAAAGCGCTCCCATTGTCTCGATAAGAACAAGGGGCCGAGCATCTCTTCAATCGCTGATGAGTTACACTCCTAACACGATTTAGGCCCATATTTAATCAGAGTTATCGCATCGTTATCAAGCGGGGTGATAACTGATTTAATCTGGATCGCGGCTGACGTCGTTAGGAGAACAGCCACTTTGCCGCGGCTCTTTCAGGGGGCTGCTGCGTTCAGTCTCTGTAATTGTTGGAGGGGTTGTTTTTTAGCGCAAGCTCAGGGTGCGGGATTATAAATGCTTTCAGAGAGGCAGGAGATTCTCTACCTTCTTTCATGTGGACAGAGTGTAATGTGATTTGGCAATTAGCGTTTTATTTTCCAGGAAATGGAGTGGCGGGGGGGGGGGGGCAGAGCCGTGAGCTCGCTTTGTTGGGGACGGGGGACCGGACCCTCCTTGAACCCGCTGTAGAACAACACCCATAAACGGGCCCCGTAAATCTCCCCGCACCACGGAGAAGGAGCCCGCTCCAAGTGCTGCTGGGAAACGGAGACCGCGGCAGCAGGCTCCGAAGCAGAAACCGGCATGGCTGACTTCTAATCCCGAGGAAGGAGCCGCGTTTGAGGCAGACTCAGGTCCGAAGCCACGGCCTTTTCTCAGAAAGGCCCTTTTCCCAAACTCTTTGCACAGGAAGGAAAGCTGGTTCTGCGGTGAAAAAAAATAATTTCATTTGTTCTCAGTCCTTCCTGCAGAATTATGCCAAAATGAGACCAAGCGAGACAGTAACAATGAGAGTCCAGTAAGGGCTCCTTGAAAGAATGAGCCACTCTTTTATGATGACTGAGAAAGAAAAATGGTAAAAACAAGACCTTGCAATACGTCCTAACCCGACAATCATTAGGTTCTTGGTAAATTGCATGCAAAGCCAGACAGAAATGAGCCCAAGTACAATCATGAAGTCTTAATATTGAAGCTGGGAATTAAGTGATAAGTGGGTGAAATTTCAGTCTGGAAAATCAATGGCAATTAAATGCCCCAATCTTTGTTTTGAGCAGAATGAAGATTTTTACCTTCTAGCATACCTGGTCCACATCTCACTGAGAGGGAAAGGTTGTGAAAAAGTTAGAGAAACAAAGTTACATTTATATTGAGATGTATCCTAGTATTTATTCATTCGCACATGCATGGGTACACACATGAATATGTGGATTATGTAGGCTTTGAGGTACATTTGTGCAGACTGGAAACAATGAATAATGAGCTGAATCGCTACGAGGAACTTTGAATTTGTTAGTCACAATTGGTAGTAGGGCTACATTCACACAATATGAAACAGACCAGAGGCTTATATCTCATATAGTGAAATGATGCCGGGTAGGATTCCCTCTATTAAAATGGAATCAAGACAGCGCGGATTACTCTGTGATGCTAAAAGACAATGATAAATGTGCTTCGCTACATGCAATCCCAGTGACAAATGACTATGAATGAATGAATATTTTATTATTGCGTCGTGCGTCGCTCCACGCGAGCCCTCGCGGCCTCGTGATTTCAACATTAACAGAAATAAATACGACATCACTATAAATTCAATCAGGAACCTTATAAATAAAGATGTTTACAATGGAAGAAGGTTGACCGCGATGCAAATCGCTCCGCGGATAGACAAGCACGGGCCCTCCTCTCCCTTCCATTCAAGGCCTCGCGGACGGGCGGAGAGGCGCTTTCCCCCGTCCTGTACAATGAGAACGAGGTTTTCTGACACATAAATAGATTAAGATAAACAAATCGATATAGTGCAGTTCTTGGATGGCAGGCACTGATAGGCTGGGGAGGCACCCAGGAAAGAGCGTGTACGTCCCCTCTGCTGGAGACAGCCGCAGCCCCGGGGGGAAGGAGACCGGGAATAGAATCACGGCTGGCTGGAGAGATGTCAATACATTTCAATGCGGAGGCTCCTGAGGCCAGGGCTATTGAATTATGGTAAACATACTTCATAAAAATGAAAGAGAGGGGATGAGCACGTGGCGTAAATCAATCATCTGCTAGCCGGGGGATGAGCTCAGGATCGAGGGCGCGGGGCTCGTCTTTCTGCCCTGTCTTAAGTGTGTGAGTGTGTGTGTGTGTGTGAGTGTGGGTGTGTGCATGAGTGTGTGTGTGTGTGTGTGTGTGTGTGTGAGAGAGAGATAATGTATGTGTGTGTGTGTGTGTGTGTGTGTGTGAGAGAGATAATGCACGTGTGTGTGTGTGTGTGCATGTGTGTTTGAGAGATAATGCACGTGTGTGCATGTGTGTGTGAGATAATGCATGTGTGTGTGTGATAATGCATGTGTGTGTGCATGTGTGTGAGAGATAATGCACATGTGTGTGCATGTGCGTGTGAGAGATAATGCACGTGTGTGTGCATGTGTGTGAGAGAGATAATGCACATGTGTCTGAGTGTGTGTGTGTGTGCATGTGTGAGAAAGAGATAATGCATTTGTGCGTATGTGTGGGAGCGAGAGAAAGATAATGCATGTGTGTGTGTGTGTGCATGTGTGAGAGAGAGAGATAATGTGTGTGTGTGTGTGTTTGTGTGTGTGTGTGTGAGAATAATCGACAGTAGAGAAATTGCATGTGTTTACTTGCTGAGCTCTTAAAGAGAGCTGCTGGTTAGAGTACTTCAGAGGAGGAGGTAAAGGCTCGGTGGTTCTCCCCTGGGAGATTCTCCTCTAACTGGTAAAGGCAGGACACAGACAGAGGTTATCCAGCAGGTCAGAGACCTTTAAATAATCATTTGGATCTGCATACAAAGGCAGCGAGTGTGTAGTAGGTGTTGGGCGATGGGGGGATTTCTCTGCTCCTTTAAAGCACTGGCCTTATTTCAGCACTTAGCAACTCTGCCATTAGCCCAGTCCCTGCGCCACCCATATCCCAGAGTCCCAGGAGGGAAGGACAAGCGTCTCCCGCTACGTCGGGGGATTAACCGGAGGCGCGGTCCCCCGGTCCGTTTCCCTGGGACTGAGCGGTTCCAGTCTGTTTCTCACGGAGGGAAAGGAAAAGTTCATTTCTGCTCCTCGTTCCCGCAAACGACATCTTCCACGCTCGAGTGCCCGCCAGCGTTCAGCAGTCACCGGGCCCCCTCCCGCTAACGCGCGGTGGCTAATGCAGCCCGAGACGGGGGCCCGCGGATCTGTGTCTGCCCGGGAAACGCAATTACGTTTGATTCCATATATCGATCCGCCTATCAATGTCAATCGTTTGACAGGCGTCATCAGCCCGGTCTGCGCTCAGAAGCTCAGACGGGGGAGGAGGAGAGTGCTCTAATGCAATAGGCCGCCATATCTGAGAGCTTTATTACCTTAATACGCGTCTGGTTAATTCTTATCTTCTAATGTGTCTCGCCCTAAAAACCCAATTAAAGCCGACTTCATCTGATCACCTCCTTCAGTGACGCCAAGCTGCGCTTTTATTTTGAAACGCGGCGGGTGTTCCATTTCATCCACCGGCGCTTCGGGATGCTCTAATTGGTTGGCCGGGCCTCTGACCACAGACTGCGCTCTCGCTGTCGATTAAGCGCGCGTGCCAATCACGGCGGAAGGTGTGCGGGAGAGAACGGCCGAGCACCAGATGGGGGGAGCGCGCTGGGTTAAAACCGGATCCGTCCCTGGGCGGCCCATCTAAATGTAAAATCAATCTCCATTCATTACACGGCTGTAGATTTGACGCCACTCCATACGGCCATTGTTCTCCAAAGGGTTCGGCATAAATAGTTTAAAGGTGCCGTGGGACTCAGTGCAAAAATGCTAACGGCAACATCTTTAGTTAAGTTTCGGGTTTATTTCATTTCTATTTTTTATTAATTTAATTAACACAAAATGCAGTATAAGCAAAACAGCCAATCAGCCAACTGTCGACAAGGACATACTCCATTCATACTGTACATAAGACGTGCTGGGTTTAACCCAGAGCTTTATAGGGGAGGAAAAATGCAGAAAAATTATGCAACTAATGGCTGATCCAATCATATAATTAAGGTTATAGGTTCAGGTTGCACAAAAAAATTACAAATAAACAAATAAATCTGCCACACTGCAGGGCTAAGGTACTGATGGGAGAGCCGGGTTTCACAAACCCAAAAAACCTTTACAAAATGGCCGCTGCCACCAAAGACCCACTGAATGGTGTGTATTGCGAGGCCAAGCCTGGGATTTGAATGGTTCGCCATGGATACTGTTTCAGATGAGGATGGATGTAAGCCCTGGGACCCTGGGGTGGGGGTAGGGGAGAGGGGTCCAGGTCGACCCTCAGTAAGAGGACCCAGGCTGAACCACATCAGCATCAGAAAACTGAGGGATCTGGAGGACTTCCATCAGCTGCATCTCTTACGCATGCAGAAACGTGCCTGACTGTCAATCAGCACAGATAATGAGCACAAGTGGGAATAAGCGTGAATTTCCCTGGAAGAATGGGATCAAATGACGTGCTTAACTGGAAATGAACTGGCAGAGTATTTAGCCGCAAATTAACTGGTAAGGAGTTTAGCTGGAACTACAATTGAGCGCCCACTGAGACAATATGCTTTACAGTTTCGGTTTGCGAATTCTGAATGTGTCCAGCCAATCACTTTTTCAGAGTGTAGTTTTCTCCTCGCAGAATAAGCCTTTGTAGATTTTAAAGCCAGCAGGCCCCACTTTCTCATTGGCCATCTCTCTCATTCTCTTCTTTCCTTTGTACCAGGTATTAACACACACACACACACATTGATGAGCACATGCACAAGCACACACACACACACACACACACACATGCATGAGCACACGCGCATGCACAAGTGCGCACACACTCGCACACAGTCAATCCTGTTATCCTATGTTATGAGAGCTGTTGGATGTTGTGTGCTAACCAGCACAGAAACGGTGAATGTCTCACCACAAGCAGCCATGCCTGGGGTGCTGAGGGACTGAGATGAATCTATCCAAACATAAATATGAAGTTACCCAATAATAAGACTCAAAGATTGTCTTCATATATGTGCAAAGCATTCTGGGCCTGAGGGGGGTGAGTGCAGTCCAACAAATGGACTGCTTGGGACCTATTTTAATTATACACAAAAGAGCAGTTACCACAACAAACAATGATAGTAATATGTATGTGCACAGCAATCAAGTCTGAGGATCAGGGAATAAAAAAAAACCCTATATACTGTATATAAATTGCAGTGTATATAAATCGTAACATTCTTCAAAACAGAGAGAGGGACACGAGGCTAGTGATCCACCTCAGAGGAATGTGGAGTCCATTTTATTTCTCATCACCTCGCGGTAATAAAATGGCTCTGCAGACAACAGGGCGTCAGAGTGATTTATTATCCGTCCAGGGACTATTTTATTTTCCTGATTACTGGAGGCGGCTAACATGAAGAGCAAATTAATGAAAATGTTGGAGAATTATAAACTCCGCTTCTCTCGGACTCCGCTTGAATTATCTGGGAAGAAGACTGAATTAAGCATGCTGATAACCTGCGAGGAGCAGGCCATGTGTGTGTGAGTGTGCCCGCGTGCGCGTGTGATTATTTCTCTTTTCTTAACTCTCAGTTTAATAACTCTTGAAGGCTGAACCCGAATGAGGTGCGGCCTAACTCTGCCCTTTTAGCAGCGGGACCCCAGGCAAGCGCACATTCAGAAATGTCATTAAAATGGAGGCGGCGGGTGGCGAACAGGTTTTAACGAACGCGCCGTAGAGACTGGAAAACGCTGTGAAAGGTAAAAGGCTCATTTCGGGGGTCCGTGCGCTCGTTCCTCCCCCCCGTGGTGCCACCTGTGAGTACAGGGGAGAGTCACAGGAGTCCAGTGCTGTGCAAGACATGTACGTGCTCAGAGGTACCTGTGTTGTCTAGGTCTATGGATAACCTGTGAAACGTGTGGCGCTAACCACAGGAGCATCGCACCTGCACATTATCACAGCCAGAGCAGCTGCCCCACGAAGGTCTCAGAACACCGTCAGCAGCGATAAACCCTCTCCACAGGGTGCTTCTGGGTTCACGCGCCAAACGTGACAAACAAAGCCCCAACAGTATCACAAGAGAACGGTCAACCACCCGCGACCGAGGGCTAATCACCGGAGGTGCACCATGTTTTATTCAAACCGCTTATTCAATAACCTGTGACATTTTACCTCAAACTGACGTCAAATAAAGACACATGGATACCACAAAGCAACCCGTCGCACAAAGCATTTCAAAAGTCAACGACAGAGATAATTACTTTGTATTCATAATTTTATATAGTGCCTTATAATCTCATGGTCTTAAGGCGAAACATTTCAAATTAATCACAAGCGCGTGCAAAACCGGTCTGCGGACTACACAGCAACCCAGTCCTCATAATCACACTCATTTCAGCCATGAATTCTATTACCAGGGGATAATAGGGGAATAATACAATCTACAAAATTAAATGTTCTCTTAATTAAGAGACGAGGTAGAAGCGGGACCTGTAGGGCATTGAGTCCATCGAGACCGCCTCTGCCTGTTCCTGGCGCAGGGCACCGCTGTTTGAAATAGCCCCTCAGTGACCGGGAGCCTGCGGTGGTGAGGATGTGAGCAGAGCTGCAGAGTGTCGCGAGGCTACCGGCCCAGGCTGAAGAGGCGTCCCCTGCGTCCCCACAGCCAGCTCCCGGTCACTGAGCGGCTATTTCAAACAGAGCCGCAAACCTACAAACGACTCAATCTCACCCCATTGGCAGTATGTTCGTCATATTTATAAAGAAAATGAACGCCCTGGGCCCCTCGATCTCCCCCCACGCGGATAGCGCTCGGAGCGACATGACAGCCGCGCGGCGGATCCGGATCTGACCCGAGCGTGTCCGACGTCTTCTCCCCGCCGCCCCTCCCACGCGCCGGAAAGAGCGGAGCGCCGCGTCGTCGCAGGACATTAATTAGCTGCTTCTGTCTGCTACCTGGCAACAGAGTGTCAGATTGGGCTAAGCCCACCTTCTTAAATGAAATGTTTAGTGAGACTGAAGGACTAAAGGTAATGGAAGCTGAGAGGACAACATGAGGGAGAGTGGGTGTAATGGAGCTCACATCACAGCCAGGGTGAGCTGAGGGGGCGACTGCACACTGAGAGAACCTCTACTAATGAGGAGAGAGGGAGAGGGAGAGAGAGAGAGGGAGGGAGGGAGAGAGGGAGAGAGAGGGAAGGAGGGAGAGAGAGAGGGAGAGAGAGAGAGAGAGAGGGAGGGAGGGAGAGAGAGAGGGAGAGAGGGAGGGAGGGAGGGAGAGAGAGGGAGAGAGAGAGGGAGGGAGGGAGAGAGAAGGAGGGAGAGAGAGAGGGAGGGAGAGAGGGGGAGAGAGAGAGGGAGGGAGAGGGCGAGAGAGGGAGGGAGGGAGAGAGACAGACTGAGAAGGAGAGGGGGAGAGAGGGAGAGGGAGAGGAAGAGGGAGAGAGAGAGACAGAGAGAAGGAGAGACGGAGGAGAGAGAGAGACTGAGGGAGAGAAGGAGAGCGGATGATTACGGTTTCTGTCTGTGAATACATGACTATTCCAGACATGGTACCCTTCAGCACAAAGCCCAGCACTCTCTCCACACGCAGAGAGAGTGAGAGAGAATGAGACAAGTAGAGAGAAACAAAGATGGAGATTGGGGGAAAAGAGAATGACAGGCTGTACTGACAGAGAGAAGAAAAAAGGCCAAAACAGAGACGCACAGAGCGGGTTCCCAAGAGGGAGAAACGAGAACAAGAGGGAGAGGAAGGAACTGCAGGAAGTGAGGCCTAGGAGGACCAGCGTAGTTCAGCTTCACCAAGCCCTGGACCAAAACTACATCTTTCCAGAACTAAACAACATCAACTGTCCCACAGTCTGTCAGCTCCAGCTTTCATTTAAACAGCGACAGTTAATCCACAAAGTACCACAACGTGCCTCATCCCCACTCCTTTCATCAGATTACTTATGAAATTAGTCTAAAGCCCCCTCCCCCAAGAAGAGGATGTTTGCAGGATCATACGTATGCAAATGTATGTGCGTGCATATACATACATACATACGGTACATATGATTAAATAGTGATAATAGTGAGTAAATATTATGCATTATAATCCAAAACCACAGTCCTGATTTATAGTACTGTAGAATATGAAAGACAAACTTACATTTGATTGTGATTACATGATTAAATGGATAGATCTGGACTGTCACAACCTCACCATTAGCAGATGGGAGAGCAGTTTCATTAGAAATTAACACTGGGATAAACTGGTTCCTAAATTTAGGCCAAGCTGCAGGTATGTTGTATATTGGAGGATCTCTCAAATGTAACAAAAGTAACCATCATTGTACCATCCTGCTTTTCAATGAAGACTTGTGCAAATACAATCCAATGCAATATAATCCATTTTCAGATTTTAAAAAGTTTTGAGGGTAAGGTACCTGTATGGTACCTGTATGTGAGGGCTGTGGCCACAGAAATGGATGTAAGGCCACCTCAGAATTTTGATGAAGAAATTTTACTTATACATTTTACTTATATCTACAGTGGGGTCAAAAAGGCTGAGACACCCAGTGAAAATGCTTCTATTTTGCATTATTGTCTAATTTAATACAACCTATTTAATTACTAATTATATTATCAGCAAAACAACTTGAGTGAAAATGTATTTGAATTTCAGAATTTCCACCGGTATTTGGTATGCCCCGCTTAATGAAAGTGGGCACTCGAGCTGGAATTTGTGCAAAACCTGATGATTCATGTTGTCTCAGCATTACTTCACAATGCTCGAAGAAGCATCCTGCGATATTACTGAATGCTTGGCTTTTGTTAGTCTTCAAGTGCCCCCAGAAATGTTCAATGGGGTCAAGGTCGGGGGACTGTGGATTGTGCAGCACTCCTTTCTCGTCATTGGTCTTCAAAGTTCAAGTAGTTCTTGCAAAGCTTTGAAGTAACTTTAATTTGTTAAAATGTTTTCAAAATCCTAAAACGTTCTGGTGGCCCGGATGGTGAGTGGGTAGCACTGTCGCCTCACAGCAAGCCGGGGCCGGGGCCTCGCTGTGTGGAGTTTGCATGTTCTCCCCGTGTCTGCGTGGGTTTCCTCCGGGTACTCCGGTTTCCTCCCACAGTCCAAAGACATGCAGGTTAGGCTGATTGGAGAGTCGAAGTTGCCCGTAGGTATGAGTGTGTGAGTGAATGGTGTGTGTGCCATGCGATGGACTGGCGACCTGTCCAGGGTGTATTCCTGCCTTTCGCCCAATGTATGCTGGGATATGCTCCAGCCCCTCTGCGATCCTGTTCAGGATAAGCGGGTTAGGATAATGAATGAATGAATGAATAAAACTTTCTGTTTATTTCCAGGATTACCTGAGAAAAAAAACCCAGATTGTCAATCTTTTGGACTGCACGGTATATCTATATTTAAGCATTATGTATATACGATGTGTTTTTTCTGCATGCAAACCCCAGCATGGAATAACACAGACCTACAGTAAACCGTTTGCATTAAAGTTGGTTCAGTAGGAGTCTATTTTTGTTTAACTATTTATTTATTTACATTCAGCCATTCAGCCGATGCTTTTATCCACAGTGACCTACACAGCTTACATCGAGTCAATCCCTAACCATTGTACGATACTGCCTCCTATTTATCTGTTCTTAAAATGAAACTGGATATGTACATATAAATTTCATTGCACTTATCCTGATTTACCCTGCCCCCAAAAAGGCTTTGGGGTTATGAAACCTCATACTCGTTACCTGCTTCCTGGACTGGAGACATTGATTCACCTCGAATGCATTAATCCAGCTTTAATTTGATTGCTTATCCATTTAATACATAACTTCATAATGTAATGGATTGTCTGGGTAACATTGCGCGTAATTGCTGTATATTTGTATAAACACGTTATTTTGCTGTCACGTGAACGCTTTCTCGTTAAAGTGTCTCGACCGCAGGACCAGTCGGCAACTGCAGCTTCCTGGAATTAGGAATGTGGACCGCTGGAGATTTTGCCGGCAGGTTCCGTGTCGTTTTCCTTCGGAAGCCCCGTCGCTCTGCAACCACTTCCATAGGCATGGGAAAACCCCTCGCTCCTGTCTACTGTTAGCCTATCCCAAACAGGAATCCCATCTACTCTCATGATGCTCCCTAGGCTAGTCAATACAGAGGACGGTACTGTATGTAAACATGACCCCTAGCACCCCTCTGCCTGTCCGAGGCCCTTAATTAAGCCTTGGTGTAGCCCCTTAGGCGAGCCAATAGCACAGAGCTGTCCATGCCATTTTAAATAGCCGCCAACCATTCCACGTTTTGTCCTACTAACTGCCAGATTACACTCAGCTAACCAACTTCCTAAATACTGTTTATGTCCCCCCCACCTTCCCCCTCAGCCATCCTGACCCAGCCGGCAATGCATTACCCCGCCGATCAATTGATAGATCCCCCTGTCCCAGCTGCCGTAACTAAATCAGCCAATCGCGATGATTCAGCGCTGATGCGGGGAGCCGGGGCCACTGTCACCAATCACCGATCGCCAGGCGTCCGACAGATATGGACATCCCGCTGTCACTTCAACCTAATTTATTGCCGCCTGCCACATCGATTAACCTTGTGCAGTGCCACGGCACCTATCAGCCAAAGGGTCAGAGCCACCGCGAGCGGAGGAGAGAAGGAACTACAAAAGCAGAGGAAGTAAGGCGTTCTGAAAGGGTTCGGTTCCAGTCGCGGTCCGACCGGGCGTTCAGACCCGCAGAGGGGACCCCGTGAATCCCGCGGGCCTGGGCTTCGCTCCGACGGATCGGTAGCGCCTCGGCTCACTTTGGTACCGCAGCTCGTTTACAGCACGGCTGCGTTCACGTTTCACCCTGTTCTTCATTACACTCCAGTCTTCACAGGCAGCCCAGTCTTCTCATTTCCAGTCCCGCAGCAGAAGGGCGGTGACTGAGAGCTGGTCTGATCTCACGTAGGCCCGGACGGACGGAGCGCTTTCGGGATGCACCGACAGGCGCGCCCTCTGCTCCCTCCCTCATATTTCATCTTTATTTATTTATCTTCTTCTCCTCCAGGAGCCGGCCAGCGGGGGCCTTCTGCACGTCCTCCCAGCCCCGGGTTCCAACGGCGACCCATGGAGCTAATGAAGCGGGGAGAAGCATTTAGCGTGGCGGCTTCTCCGGCAGGGCCGCCAGGCAGAGCGGACCGAGCGGGCGAGGGAGGGGAGGGAGGGGATGGCGGAAAACAGCAGGGAAACGCTCTACAGTGGGTACGGGAGAAACGCGTCGGCTATAATCAAACAATTAGCCCACGGCCCTGTGCATATGTTTTTATACATAGGCTAAAGTGCAGGGCCAAGTGTATACCAACTTCTCTGTCCCCGCCTGAGTTCTTACTTAATTAGAGAACAGGAGCAATTAATAATAATTTCCACATACAGCACAATAAACCATCAATCTGGAGACACAGCTTGCGCCCTTCACTCAAGAAGTGTACTCGGTGTACTTCTGGAAAATGTCCTGTCCTGTGTGATGTGCGTGTGAATACTTATTAGCCATTAAAGCTTTGGATATGTCTTGTATTTTCTATGTGGGATATGAAAAAAGCTCTTTCATAGCACGGCTTGTGTCAAAGCTGACAACGCTGACAACAATGTTAGATGGGAGGCCTTTCCCTGCAGTATCGTATGGGCTCTGTTACTCCCAGACCCGTTCTTAAGGAACCATGTAGACTGAGTGAAGAGGGAACGCCATTCTTTTAACATAGTTTTGACAGAGTTTTAAAGATGCTCCTTCAAAGTACATCTCTCTCCCTTTGCACAGAGACACAGTAACTAGAAATAGGGGCAATCTGTCCCTGCCCACATGGCTGTTGGACTACAGTGGTCATTTGAAAAGGCCTTTATTTAATAACCTGATACTTCCTGCTCTGTATGAATAGACAGGCCTTGACAAGCAGGCAAATCAATACTAAGCAGGCCTTGTAAATGCGTCATGCTTTAAGCGGCGGCATTTCACGATATCGACGAAGCATGTGACAAAAACGCCCTTGGCGACTGGCAGGCCCAACACATCAATACTAGTCCGGAATGATCCAGAAGCATTTCCATTACTGCACGCCACAAAGACAAGACAGCTCTTGGAATGTGGAAATTCCCAATATGCATGTAATGGGATGAAGCACACAGCACTTACAGCTAACAGCCACCGGCTAATTGTCTCAAGTGTTAAAAGCAAGTGAATTAAAAGAAGTGAAGCATTTACTCAAACACTTCTGACATAAAATCCTCCCCCTCCGCCCAACCTCTACATTCCTCACGTAGCGTCGGGCAGCAACCCACAGGCACTGGTGTGCGATTGGCTGCTCCTAAAGCTAGACTAGCCCCCCTCCTGTTCCCTCTGTGATGACATCACCTATGACCCCCCCAATGGCAGTGCAGAAAGCACCCAGGCTTTCTGCCTCTTAAATTTCAGCTCCGTTATAAGTCTGCAGAAATTCATTAGGCCTTCTAAACAAACCCTCCCTCCCCCTAGCAGGCGTTGATGAGGCATGCACGATCAACGCTGACTGGATTCAAATCACGTCCACAGCTCTCCAGGTCTGCTAATTATAGCTAGAACCGACAGGAAAATCCTTCCAGGGGCAGGACGGCGTCTGAAAAACTGGACTGGCTTGGACCATTTAATATCTAATATCTAATAATAAGGCAGCATATAGCCTAGTGGCTAAGTTGCTTGACTGGGACCCGGATGGTTGGTGGGTCAGGCCCAGTGTAGCCCCAATAAGATCAGTGCAGCTGTTGGGCTCTTGAGGCCCTTAACCCCATATTGCTCCGGGGGGCGGCTTAGTCTAATCAACTATAAGTCGCTTTGGATAAAAGCATCAGCTAAATAACTGCAATGTAACATCAGCTGTTGTACATTACCTAGGATTCCCTTTTAGCACAGACAGCAGTGTAACTCACCAAACTGGGAAAACGCAGAGCCCTTAAGTACCTGCTTAAATACAGAAGGACTATGGCCGCTTCGAGGTAAGTGTATTTGTAGCTGTGAGGCCACTGAACAGACATTTCAGAGATACTGCAGCATAAAAGTCTATCAACCCCCCAACACCTCCAGAACGTAGCAACTGTCAGCCTGTAATGGGGCTGATGGGAGTTGAAGTCATACTCCACTACTTCCAAGTTGACTTCACCTCCAATCAGCTTAGTTATGACGAAGTACACGTTATCGCTGCCTTTAGCGCTGGGCCTGGGATTAGAGTCGTCGATCATTGTTCATACACACTGCTTTATAATAGCGGATAACTACAAAGGAACACCATACATCTTATATAAAAGCATTATATTTCAGACTTGCTGACAGCCAATGACACTAATGCATGTGTAATCCCCTCGTTTGACAGAGATTTCCAGTCTGAGATTCTGAGTTTTCAATCACCGGCGTGACGAACACAGAGCCGAGATAGAGTGCGGATCAGGTCAGACATGAGCAATCGCCTCCAACTCAGTGATCCACAGCCTTGCCCACATAATTTATTCATTAATTTGTTTTCCCCAACACTCAAACAATTTTAAAACTTTCCTTTGACTTAGCCAGGCCATGACCGCACTACAACGGTTAAGTCTTAGGGTTGAGGCAGTGACAGAGTTTGGAGAAGAGATAGGGGATATAAATCAGTTTCAGTTAACGGATAGGGTAGCTTCAGTTAGGGAACTGTTAGTTAAAGCTAACACAGAGGTTTAGGTAACATCACCGTTAGGGTTTTGGGTTGCAGTTCGGGTTTGGGGACACAGGGTTACATGGATAAAGCTGGAGGACCTGTGGTTATGGTTCTGGGACCTGGATACACAGGTATGGTGACTTCCTTTTACAGAAAGGGGACCTTGGGTAAAATATAGGGAAGGTCCAGAGTTACAATTTAGCAATTAGGTGACTTGGTGTAATCCTTTAAACTTGGGAAATTTGGGTTGCAGTTATGGTTACAGGGACGGTAAGGCTCAGGTTACAGTGACAGTTTCAGAGACCTGGAGTTACGGTAAGGCTTGAGGGCCTCAGGCTACCGTGACAGTGTCAGAGACCTGGAGACACGGTAAGGCTTGAGGGCCTCAGGCTACAGTGACAGTGTCAGAGACCTGGAGACACGGTAAGGCTTGAGGACCTCAGGTTACAGTGACAGTGTCAGAGACCTGGAGACACGGTAAGGCTTGAGGGCCTCAGGCTACAGTGAGTGTCAGAGACCTGGAGTCATGGTAAGGCGTGGGGGTCAGTATACACGCTAGCCGCCGCAGTCGGGGGAGAGAGGGGACTCATGTTGACTCACGTTGTTCATGTACTCGCTCAGCAGGTCCTGCAGCGCTTGCCTGACGGCGTTGCACTCGGCCACGATGCGCTCGCGGCGGTCGTCACGTGTGCAGGAGGAGTCGGCCATCAGAGCCGCCCCGCTGATGATGCTCTCCAGACGCTCCTCCAGGGACGGCCGGAACCGCGCCTCGCTGAACGTCAGCGGGTCCAGGATGATCTTGTTCTGAAACGAAGGGGTAGGGAGAGGGGGAAACACGTCAAGAAATGCCCAAGAGACACCAGCACAGGGCCTGCCTCCAGGCCCAAAAACACAGCTTGGGTATGAGCTGGTCAACCGGTATAGCCACGCTGGCCATTAAGCTTGGTGTAGCTGGGTATGGTCAGCCGATTCAAACATGGTCATATGTGAAGTATGTACTACTGTTCCCTCATCTGACTCAGAGCTCAATCCTCTGCTTCCTCTCATCCTGAACAGTTTCACTGCCCTAAAGACGCCCATGCTGATTCATTCCTTATACAGCGCTTGAGACATAAATCCTATTTTTGTGCGACCCTCTTAGCTTCTCCTGGAAAAGAGATTTGGAAACTCAGCGGGATAAACAAAAATCTGTAATAATCATAATAAGCAAAATGCTTTAACATAAAAAAAAAAGTTTGATGTTGAGGCTCGTGGCAACAGACGGTTTAGGGCAATCTGTGGAAGTTGGTAACCAGCCACAGCGAGAAGGTCACCTTCAAGGTCTGTTTGAGGGCTGGAGTTACAGCCCACCTCTGTTTTATGGAGCTTTTAAGCACAGAATGCAGAATAAGGTCGCTCTGTTTTATTGTCTAAGTTGCTACAAAATAGAGATTTTATGAGCTCCATGGCAGAAAAAAATTACCATATTGATGGTACCGATATTATGTTTTATGGCTGTACAATTTAAATATCCTATTCGCAGCAGTTTGTGGTGCGATATGGGAAGTCATGCTGGAATAGGTAGCGTTTATTAGTAAAGAGACAGGTTATGAGCCAGCCTTTTGGTTTCCCGCGGAGCCTCGCGCTCTGTAATGTTACCTGGCTTATTGGGTGGCGGGCCGGCTTTTAAAAAGACCTTCGGCGCGGCCGTTTGATGCTCGCCGGAAATATCAGGCAGCTGTGCTCCGCGTCTCCTCCAGCGCTCTTCATTTTTAGGTGGCGACGGAGAAAATGTCACCGGCAAGATTTAAAGAGGACGACTTCCCGTGATACGGCAGAGGCGACCGAAGTATTCAAAATAAAACCCGGACCGCTATCGTGCGGGCGAAAATTGAACTCTTTATTGGTTTGTTGGGCGTCCGACGGCCCCATCCCCGCTAAGAGACTAAATGCGTTTCTGACGGTTTTGTCGGAATCAAATGGAAAGCCAGTATGAAGTACAAACTGCTGAGACTCCAACCAACCGATTATTCTTTTCCACCTTTGATTATATCTAGAACTCATCTGCACCCTAAAGCCTGGCAGCTAAGCTCTTAATTTGCACACATTACAAAGCCATATAGTCTATAAAATATAGGTTCATTGCTTTTTTTATTGCACGTAACAAGGCTGCGAAAGGCAATTGCACCTATTACTGTAGCGCAAACATTTCTGCGACGGATGAGTTGCTACGTCGACACCTCTTAACGCGCCCCAGAAAATGGCTGTGTTGCAGTGGATTCAATTTGCCGTTGTTGCAGATTTCGCAGTCAGCAAAAAACGCAAACCCCAAACAGACTAGCATGCAGCACCTTGCACCTCCCCTCCCAGTTGAGACCACCAGCTCAGGTTATGAGTGAAAGACTGAAAGTCCCACACACACAATCCCAGCCCAGTCTATGGAATACAGGCCCTTAAACAGTGCATAATAAGATGTGGGACACAGCAACGTGTTGTATTAGTATAACCTACTTTCACAGAGGCGGGAGAGGCATGAATACGCAACTTTACAGAAAAGGTAGAGTGCGCTGGGGAGTCAGCCGGTGTAAAAGTATGCCCTGTCTGCACTTTTTTTGGGTTATTAATGCGTGTGGGGTTTTGGGTCCAATTCCGCTCCGCCTTGAACTGAATGCCAACCGGCCTAAATTTACCTCAGAGCTCCTCTCTCGCACACTGCAGCCTGATAGAGGAACGGATCGCTTGCATTCTCATTATGTTAACCGCTATTCAAATGCACACGGATACTGTACGTGACCTAGCTTTCCGTCCAGAAGAGGGCCCCCTTCATTATTCTGGTAATTATTTGTATTTGACAGGCACCATCATACCAGAGGGTTTACATACTGTAGCTTACACAGTAATGTATCACCTGTTTTTCCAGCTGGGTAAATACTGAAAAAGGTTAAATATCCTGACCAAGCATAATGTGGCTGTGCTACCTGAATACCCCAGCCACTAATCCCGAGAGAAGTAAGCACACACACACACACACACACAAACACACACAAGGGATGTGACAAATCATCAGTTTTTGTAAACGGTTACCATCCCATTTTTAAAGGGGTTAACTGTGTAACTGATACTCCTTATGACCGCTAGGGGACATATCTTATTGATGAAAAAAATCATTCAAATAGTTTAATTTAAATGTCAACATTTAATGGACTCATTGGCAAATGAAGGATTTACATTTACATTGACATCGCGCTCGCAGATGTCTAGCAGTCTGTGGGGCCTTGTAGGCAGCGTCCAGGCATGCTGGTCAATCATGTGTCATTTCTTGAAATGCATCAGTTTAAAACGATAATTGTTTGTGTTTTCTTCCCTCTTCCCTATGGCTTCTGCCCGACAGACTTGATTGGCATGTTGCGTTAATGTCCAATATTTGCATAACAACATAACACCGTGTTGTGGTGGCGACAAAATAAATCTGGTTTAGTCTAGGCAGGGAATCGGATGGAAATTGGTAAATATAACATACTATAACAGTAAATATTTTGTACAGATACCATAGTTGACTGGTCTAATGGTTTTACTTTTATGCCAATGGTTATTATATAATATATTTTTTATGTAACAGTAAACTTTGCCAATGCATTTGATTTCATACGGTGCAGGGCAATCTTTGTGGTGACAAGATTAATATGCTCCTTTTAAAGCAGGGAATTTTCACTTTCAATATCTGATGGATATGATGGGCTACTGGTCTAAAGATTTTTATTTTATGCCAACAATTCTACTCGATTTCAGAAATGGTGACACACCTCTAACACACACATCCAGATTTACACACGTGTGCACACAGACAGACACAGGCAGACAGACACACACACACACACACACACACATGTGCGCACACACACACATGTGCACACACACACACACACACACACACACACACATACATGCAGATGCACACGTGCACACACACACTACACAGGTTTCTGAGACAGGTCGATGAGCCACTCCAGTCGTGCGTGTTGGTGGTTTGTCTACAATGCTGTTACCCAGACAACAGGGAAAACAGGCCCTCCTCCTGACCCTGCTTACACGTCCATCTCCGGAATGAAGCGCTAAAAAACGCCCTGCAGGTTTCCGGAGTGTCACATATTCTTTCACAGTCCCCTCTCAAAGCCTTCTGGGAAACACAACACTGCACAGCGATTGGTTCAATCACCTTATAACAATGAGAGCTTTCCTGGCACTGGCACACTGTTTATCCTGAGCAGCGGCTGTGTGAAAACTCTTTTTAAAAACACTCCAGAGATACGGAGACATTGTTATTACTATAATTATTTTGGAACGGCTTCCGACAAAATATCTCCCCTCTACTGACCCCTGTGGCCCAAGTAGACCGTAATATATCGCGGTACACAACCGTTAGTTTTTTTTATTTTTTATGCTACCGCTAATTACATTCGCTGCTTTCTCTCCAGCGTAGAACCGTGAGCTTTATTGTGTTTTTAGAACTGTGACTAAAGATCGGCTGCTCACACATCAACCAACCCAGCTCTCCCGAGCATTCAGACTCGCGTCGCTTTCAAAAGCATAAATATTAGCTGCCACGGACGCCAACACAGTCTGTCGCTCCGACGCCTGGCACGCACAGCGACTACGCTCCCGCCCCCTCCCGTCTCGCCCACGGAGCGCTGTGACCTCTTGCTCCGTCTCTTATTTTATTCAATTTTTTCCCCTCGTTGTTGTTTCCAAGGTGTAATTTTCCCCCCAGACTCCGTCATGAATCTTATCCTGTGCAGAAACGCGTGCGGTTGCCTCCTGAGGCACTCTCTCTCTCTCTGTCTCTCTCTCTCTTTCTCTGTCTCTCTCTCTCTCTTTCTCTCTCGTACGTCTCCGAGGCATTGCCGTTAGCGTGCTGCATTCCTGACCTCTCGAAGAGGAGCGGCTGTACAATACGTCTTCAAATAATCAGGTCTGGATCGGCGATAAAGCACTTTCATACCCGTATCCTATTTCCGGGTGCAGGTTAACCGTGCTTTCGGCTACCGTTAGATTATTAGTTTGCTTATGTCATTGTTCTTATTATTTTTGTTTAACCTGCGATAAGAGCCTCTCGGAAGATAGGGAGTTAGCCGACCTGTCAGTGAATGAAGCTCTTTAGATGGAGATCTAAACAGATTTATCTGTAAATGGGGGCTTTTCGCTTCTGCCGGCCAGGAAACAGTAACATTACTCAGAACACACCTTATCGGTTGCTAGAGCAGTCGGCTGTAATATTTAATCCACGCCGGAATGGGGTCGTTAGGTGACAGAGAAAGGGGGAGTAAAGGAGAGAAAGTGAGAAAGTGGTTGAGAGAGAAAATAAGGAAAACAGACACCAAACAGAAACAAAAACAAAGAGCAAAACAGAAAGAGGCCCAAAGAAAATCAAAGACAGTGAGAGAAATGGATGCAGGACAAAAAGAATATAGAGAGATAGAGCAAGAGAGTGAGAAAGACAGGAATGGAGAGAAAAAAGTATATGAAAAGAGAGGTCAGCTAGAGGTGCTCAGGGAATGCTCAATCGGGCCAGACGATGATCGATCAAATCAAAATTCAGCAGAGCACTAAATGACACACGTACATATTGTTTTTGTAATGGCTTTCGACGTGTTTTAGGCCATGCGGTTTTGCTCGCTGGCCCACTGTAAATGGCATTTGTTACACATGTCTGAGAGCGCTCCGCCTTCCTGCAGCTAAAACCACAGCAGCTTAATGAAAGGACCAGTGCACTTCCAAACTAAAGCGCACACAGGAGATTAAAGATAACCACAAAGACACGGTGACCTTAATATGTATGTATTATTTGTAGATGCAACTCGGCGAAAACCCAGGGGGACATCTTGAAACCCATCGCTTAAAAAAGTGGACAAGCGGGCCCTGAGGAATTAGCCTGATTGTTATTCTCAACATGGCGGCTGCTGTGCTAAGAATGAAGAAGAGGAACGCTGTGTCGCCGGGCGGACGGGAGAGTCGACGCTAATGTGCTATGGCTACTAGAGTCCTCGACGGAGGTGCCTCCAATTTCATCCTGCCTCTCCACTGCTTAGTGCCAAACAGACCCTGCTCTACCACACACAGATCTGTCCCTTTCAATGGCTGACCTCTACCACACACAGATCTGTCCCTTTCAATGGCTGACCTCTACCACACACAGATCTGTCCCTTTCAATGGCTGACCTCTACCACACACAGATCTGTCCCTTTCAATGGCTGACCTCTACCACACACAGGTATGTCCCTTTCAATGGCTGACCTCTACCACACACAAGACTGTCCCTTTCAATGGCTCACCTCTACCACACACAGGACTGTCCCTTTCAATGGCTCACCTCTACCACACACAGATCTGTCCCTTTCAATGGCTCACCTCTACCACACACAGATCTGTCCCTTTCAATGGCTCACCTCTACCAGATTCCGTTAATGCCACAGCAGAAGCCGATGCCTATGGAACCACAGAAGTCAGCGCACGTCCCTGTGACGTCATTGGTCTATTCCATTTCCTACACCCCCTCCCCCGCTGGGCACACCCTTCCTCAGCCAATCAAATTGGAAGCACCGAGCCTCCCCCAACCCCAACCCCAACCCCCTCCTGCCATGAGCCCACATTAGCGACGGCATACCCTCCGCAGGGCGGTGACCACACTCCCCCGACCGCCCCTCGGCCCTGACCGTTCCACAGACCACAGCCGGTCAACCTTGAGCCTTTATAGCGAGTGACAGAGGGCCCACGGTCCTGTAATAGGCTGTTAGTCATCCCTATCCTTCTAATTGATTGGCCTAATGAGCGCTGGCCAAAGCATCCTGGTGGAAACGCTGTTAGCCTTATCATTGTCACATGAGCAATGGTTACCGCAGGAGTCAACAAAGCGCTAACGCAATTATCTGCATTAGCCCATACGTCATCCTCGATAGCGTCTATTAATTAAACCACGCCACCATGTATAACATGTTAGCGGCTTTTGACTGCAAGAAAAATATTGATACAAAGATTCATTTTCTGGAACTAGCGGTGAGACACAAGCAATCCGTTAGCAACAGATATTTAGTTACACAGTATTTCCCCTATCAATGGCTCAGGTCTTCTCTGACAAATGCACGTACGAGGCGCGAGCCACATATGGCTGCAATCAATACAGTTCTGTTACACCGCAGTGATTTCTCACACTCTGCTTGAGGGCATCAACCAGGATCCCGTCTATCCACCACCACCACTGCTGAAAACATCACAGCCAACCTCTAAGCCATCTGTAAACACTGTTCCTTTTCACTTAGTAAAATGGCTGCCTGACTGCTGTGTGCATGTGTGTGTATTGTATGAGTGTATGCTTTATACCACACAAAAATGTTAAACCATTTATTCGACAGCAGGGGTCAGTTCTCCCACACTCTCCGACCTAATTTGGAAGGTGTTAACGACTTGTTTTCTATCCGCATACATGAGTTTTCATTCAGTGTGAATACCAAGAAAGGGGAGAACAGAAAAATACTTAAATGTGTGACTCACAGTGAAAAACAAAGTGCAACGCAGTACAACTAAATCCTGCACTTCTCATTGGCAGAGGGGTCAGGTGACCGTGATGCGTTCTGCTCCTGGGAGGAGGCCCTGGGGTCCAGAAGGCTCTTTTCCAACTGAGCACACAGAGATGCGACTTGACTAATTACTGTTTTAATTAGACCGATTTAAGCAGTCCTCCTGTTTCTGTGGGTGCTAATCCAGAGAGTTGGAAAACAAGGCAGGGAGGGGAGGGGGGGCAGCCTTCCAGGGCCACGACTGGAGGCCCCACCCCTCCCCTCCTTCAAATGCAAGATGTGGCCCCAGCTGTGTGAAGGCTGATTTGGCCCCTGTAGCCTGGCGAGGGAGGGCAAACTGCAGCCCTACATAAGGTAGAAGCAGCTGGGGGCCCCGTGGGCCAGAGGAGCCTCAGAGAGACGCGGGCCCCTGTCAGACACGCATTGATCACCGGCTCCGTGCGTCGCATGCCATCGACTGGTCCGGAGCGGAGGATTGTGGGAGCCGAGGAGAAAAGAGAAGCCGATCCATTAGAGCGGTGTCTACGAGCGTGCCTTTCTCCTGAGAAACACCCAGGAGCCGTTTACCAGTTCCAGCACAGCCGTCTGCTCCAGCACCACACGCCTCCACTGCGTGCGCTTGTTTATTTCACCGTTAACTCGCAGCACAGTTCCAGCGTTTGCCCGGAGAAATGGACTTCAACTCGCAGAAAAGACATAAAACATAAATACGCCGAAAAGTCAATAGGACAAACCGGTTAAATAGTGAAGAAATATCGGAAACCTTTTTCAAGTGCTGTTGAAAGTTTAGTTGCAGGTTGGTAATGGCGAAATAACTCTGAAAAATAAACAGCCCCACCTGGCTGTTCTTTGCATTCCTCTCTCCCACACAGTGTCCTGTGTCCCGATTCTTATTTTACCAGCAGATAGCGAATGGGGGTTCCACGACAGCATCGCTGACTCCAAACATATAACCTGCATCCTCTCCGCACTGGTTTAAATGTCACCACTGAAATGAACCCATTAATGTCCTCAGTAGAAATTCTTTTTGTACACTTAGAAATCTAGCCGAGCTGATCACAAATCAGTTGACTTTTCATGCACAGTATGAGGCTACAGCATGCCTTCAACGTACTACTCTTTTGTATAGTCACAAGCGGTTTCTTTCTACACCAAACAGAATTATCTCTGTTGTCATTGTTTTCACATACTATTTTTAGTCTTTCGTCAAATGTGGGTTAAACAAACCAAACAAAATATAACCGAAAGTACCTCCAGATAAACTGGCAGATTATGAATGGGTCTGCTATCACGTTAGCACGGTGCGTCTCCTATGAGAAAAGAGAGCAAAGGGGGATTTGGCTGCCTCTCTTGGCTTAAAATAAGCATATATAATTCTTCCTTTGTTCTTTGTAATATTACCCCCTCTAAACGGGGCAGACGGGGGGCCCGGGGCAGTAGAGTGATGATTAAGTATGTCATTGGTTCCTCCAGTGGGATATTTGGATTCTAAAATCTTGGGCCTCGGGCAGGGCACCAACGGAGCGAATCTGGGGTTAGTCACTGTCCCTCCTCGCTGAACTGATTAAAGATTTCCCCGTGAATCAGCCTTCTCCAATGAGATGATTTTTCATCTCCTTCTCTTTCCTGAGGTCTCCTTGGCAACATACTGCAGGAGCTAAGTACTGTACAGCCCTCCCGAACAACAACGGAGACGTGCTCTACGGCCACGTGTTCCCACGGCTGCCAATCAAAAGAATTCAATTCTCTGTTAATTATGCGCTTGATTGCTTGTTTGCTTTCCGCAAACATATTGCAGCATATTGCATATTCCTTAAGCACATTGCAGCAACCTTGAAGCAGTAACAATGGCGGGCGTTAAAACCTATGAGGGTCCCTCCCATTCGCACGGTTACAGCCTGGGACACAAATCAAACCGAGGATTCATGACGGCGTGCCGTTGTAACAATGGTCTTCTTAAAGCCGAGTAAAAAAGGAGGGCAATTACAGGCACTAACATGAGCGTTACGGTTATGTTTATGTCACACAAAAACAGGAAGGAGCAGAAAGCGGAAAGCCGTCTGTTTGCCCGCGTTTTTACGGCCCTGTAATTGAAGAGCACCTGTAGGCAGTTTTAAATAATGCAGCGGGAGCTTTTACCTTCATTTCTGCTCCAAATCGAGGTAAACGACGGCCGGCCGTGAATATTTCATAGGCGGGATGCGTAAAACCGGACTCGTTCAAACATTTAAACCGCGCGTGAGGCCTCTTAATCCGGTGCTCTGAAAAATTGATGTTTTGCTCCGTGTTATTGCAGTAGAGGAAACTAAAAGCACAGCTGCGGAAGGGGATTTCATGAACACTGCGCGCCCATCTCCACGCAGCAGGGGCCAATAAGTACAACACTCAACCCAGGAAAGGGCACAAGGGAACCACTTAACTCTAGGAAAGGGCACAGGGAAACACTCAACCCCAGGAAAGGGCACAGGGGAACACTCAACCCCAGGAATGGGCACAGGGGAACCACCTAACCTCAGGAAAGGGCACAGGGAACACTCAACCCTAGGAAAGGGCACAGAGGAAACACTCAACCCCAGGAAAGGGCACAGGGGAACACTCAACCCCAGGAAAGGGCACAGGGGAACACTCAACCCCAGGAAAGGGCACAGGGGAACACTCAATGCCAGGAAAGGGCACAGGGGAACACTCAACCCGAGGAAAGGGCACAGGGGAACACTCAACCCCAGGAGAGGGCACAGGGGGACACATCCCCAATCTCTGAGGTCTGTCTGCCGCGCAGTATATGAGGCGAAGGTCAGACGGCGTGATAAGAACAGGTGGGTGACTGAGTTTGGGCGCCTGTCTGTACACTGCAAGATCAAGAGCGTTCCAAATTTTAGGGTGGGAAAAAAAGCACTAAAACATTTTAAATAAAACAGATAAGATATGAGAGCTCTAGCAGTTTGAGAGGCCTCATCAATGCGCTCCCATCAGCAGCCCCATGCCCTGCCTCCCTAAGTAACCCCCTCACCCCTCCAGCACCTCCACAGACCTGTTAGTATGCAGAAGGGGACAGCCACGCTCATATCCGTCTCCCCGCTAACTAAAACACCCGCCGTTCAGCTATATCACTCTGAAGACTTGTCCTCCGAAATGCAGGAAACATGAGAAACGATAGATAAAAAAAAAGGCAGAAAAAAATGAAATGCTGAGGGAAGGATGCGCCGGCGATATCCCAGAATTTTATTTACAGCGCAGAAACCAAATAAAACTTGCTCTACATGTTAATGAGGAAAGCTCGCTTACAAAGCACGAGTCACTGGATTCTGCAGTCGGAGGGTTTTGAATAGCAAACAGAGGAATCAATCCTCCAGATATCCTTGTGTCAAGCAATATAAATATCCAAAACAATCCCGGGCTTCAGCAGAGGGCTCAAACCTCTGGTGAACTTCCCTGAGGGATGAGTCTCTGCGCTCAGTGACGGAACAGGAGACGGGGAGACATGGCAGCATTAGCCCAACAAGCTGCCTGCTTAACACGCCCATGTTCTCAACACGGCCAGAGAGACCCCACCCAATGTCCGTCCAGCCTCCCGTAAGCCTCTGGGTGTGTGCGGTCAGCTGACGGATATATTGGCTAATCCCTCTTCATTCCCCCCATTTGTTTCCATTCAGTCGGTTTCCGGAAGGCTCTCTCCCACCGTTTCTGGGAAAAGTCGTCATTTCCAGGCTCTGAAACAATCCAATCCTTATCACTCGCTGTTATGATTGATCGCTCGATTCGTCGATTCGGACAAAAGCTCTCCCCACGTGATCGGACGGCCAAGGGCCCGTGGACATGGGGTAAGTTTTCGGGAAACGAGATGAATCAATATATAAATAAAGAGAAGAAAAAAGGGCCGTGCACAGGGAAGGGCTTTCGATGATATCTCCAGTCACGTTACGGCTCTGTGTGATTTCATCTTTGTGCACATTACTATTTCATGAACTTCTGTGGAAAAAAGGCAGCAGGAGCACACGTTTTTATGCATCTTCCGCCCGCAGAAACGCTCCTGTTGCTATGAGATTATTTGCTGAAGCTTGTTCCCCTGAGCGAACAATTCTTGACATCCCATCTCCTCCTCCACCCCCCTCCCGTCCCTCCGCCTCTTCGTTTGATACATCTCTCCATCTATGAAACAGGAAACAAACTTGATAGGAAACAAAATGTCACCTGGACCCGGTTCACAGCAGGTCTGCCATTCTGTTTCTACAGTTTCCGTTTCTCTGCACAAGCATTCCAAGCATCCAGCGATCAAACAGCCTTATTATGTACATAACCCCAGGTGCTCAACCCTTCCGAATACGGTACGAACCTCTGGTTCTCTCTGCGTAACTGCAATGAAAGATGTTCAGGCATTTTCAGGCAGAAGAAACACTATTTGAATCATAAAGGGGTCTTAGTGTACATCGGCATCTAAACCCTGCCCAGCGAGAAATGTTTTGCGCATTTTCCGTATATTTCTATTGACAAGCATTTGAATGCTGGTCCAAATAACTGACAGGCAACAGCACAGTATGTGAATGTTTGAATGTTACGATTCTCTTTCAACTAACCAGATTGGCAGTTCTCTATTTCTAACATGGAATGCTCACTGCTGTTGAAGTCCAGTCATGGACATTCATGGTGGGCATGGCCAAGGACAATACTGAGTGTAACAGGTGAAGAATTTGCCTGAGTCCGAGGTGGGATTTGAACCCCGGCCTCTCACTTGTCCAAATTATTTGTAGAACGAACGCGTTACCAGTCAGCTAAAGACGAACACGCCCCTAGCCAAGGGCAACAACGTTATTTTGAATTTGAGGGTTACGTCATCGGGGAGTGTTGTCACGGTAACCTGCTACCAGCCTTCGCTTTCACTGCACGATCCGTGCTTACTAGCGAACTAGCTGAGCTAACCATGTTACATGAGGCAATGGATATCTTGCCCATGGACAAGCCTCTTCAAGAATATTGAAAGTCCATAATTCAGAAATGCAGCTTACACAATGGTACAAATGTAGTTGGAACCCCCTGTGGTGAGGAAGTAGCTCTGAGGCAAGGCTTCTTTCCTCATTTCTGTGTTGTGAACAATTGAAATTAGAGATGCCAAACCCTGGTCCTCAACTGCCACTGGCTTTGCTTGTTTTTCTGTTTTCACCTTGAGTTCAGCAACCAATTAAGACTCAAGAAGCACGGTGAGGAAAGTCAATTGCTTTAATGGACCAGTGAAGTACTGCGTATCAACAAGTACCTGCCCCAGTCCACGGGTTCAGACAACTGCATTAAACAGTTCAGTGGAAGTTTTTAGAGGAGAAAAGTGGCAGCGGATCTCTCTTCATCGAATGTGCCGATTCCACACGCATAACTGCTGCTTCTCACTCCACCCCTGGTGCAGACCGTCACGGTAACACTGTCTGAGGGGTACAATAAAGCATCCAAGTGTCTTCCACCCAACCGCCAGATGGGATCAGCGGACTGCTCTCGTAGAACTCAGAGACGACGAGAGGTTGTTCGGCTGCTTCTCGATCTCGTACGGCCTGAGCTCAGACTGCAGGCAACGATCGGAAAAACGATAACGACGTTCCTTAAATGTGAAACGCAGAAGCACGAGCGAGAGAGACTTGTGCTGGGAATGATAAGAGATAAACACATTACCCTAATATTGCCTTCCAGTAAACAGTCTGTGCTACGGATTCAGGCACTTCCCACATTACATGCCTTTGATTTCCTGGACTCCTAACTACAATCGCACTGCTGGGTGATAGAAATAAACCATGATACGAGTCAGAGAACAGACAAAATGTATTACACTCTGAAAGTAGTGCACATCTGAAAATTGTAATAATTTAAATGGCCTCACTTATACACCAAAAAATCACAGTGAGCAAAGCCGGATATCCATACACCGCACAGACCATTCTGTACCAGTACACAGCAGATTTGGCCAGGAGACAACATTCAGTGCTTTTCTCTGCTACCAGTCATGATTCACTTTTATAGAAACATTCTGGGTATTAGTTATCTGACGGCACTGTATGCAGAAACAAATGTTGAAACTCACATGGGGACTTGGTATCGTACCCTTGAGCGAGCACAAAGTAATATGCTTCAATTGCAGCAGTAAATCTCCGGCAGCGTAGATGACAAAAGATAAACTCTCCGAATATGTAGCATGCAAAATTTGGGAGCAAAGGAAGTCACAGTTGACGGGGCCTACTAGACAAATAAATAACTTCCACTGCAGAGCAGCGCTTCTTTTGATTTCAGAATCAAAATGGACCAGTGCACACAAACACCACACAATTATGGACACCTAGCAGGAAATAACACCACTTTCAATCGCCTGACAAAAGAATCTGTCGACTTATTCAAGGTCGGCCCCTTCAGGGATATTTAATATCTTCTTTTATCTCGCTACATTTGCAGAGCAGGAGCATTCACAGATGAATAAACCCCGCTCGTAGCCGTGGAAACGCTGAAGCGAAGCGGCATGCGCACATTGAGTTTGTCGCTGGAGTTGGAGCCTCTGCCCGTGGCTCGCTGCCAATAGCGGGCGGGCGTTTGAGAGACGCCAGACATCGGCACACCTCGGAGCGTCAGCCACTACACACTGGTAAAACCAGCACTTTCCACAAAATGTCCGCCACATTAAATGTGCCATAATTGAGTGTAGAAGTACCGCGCAGAGGCTCTTAGCTGGAGCCAGCAGACCTGCTCTTCAGAGCCTATGGTCTAACCAGGTCTGAGAAGGATTACACAAGAGCTGATGGATAAGCCAATCAATCAAGGGAACAGACAGAGGGATGGTTCGGCCCTGTTGGACAGAGACTATTAAGTCGCCTATGCCTAGATTAGCGGTCCCGTATTACCTGCAAAGATCCAGTTAAAGCCATATAAATCTCTTCTGGCTCCTGACATTCTGCCTGGCGACTGGATGTCTACTGAGCAACACAGCATTAGTCAGGCCTGCTGGGCATGAGGGGTGTCTATGTACCTATTTTATACCGCTGTACACGCAAAAAACACAAACATAAGTCAATCACAACAATAATTTTTAATTATGAATTAAAAATAATAATAATATTGTCAATAAGGTGAGACAGTTTGATTTATTTCAAGATTTGCCTGAGGGGTAGGAAAATTTCACTTTAGGTCATGTTACACAAATATTTTCTGCAGTTTTCATATTTATTACATTGTACCACAACAGTCATATTTAACTGCACTCTGAGTGCAGGCACCAGTCGTGTATGTTGTGTATGTACAGTAGGTGTGTGGCTCTGGAGGAAAAAACATTTCGGGGTTGTGTATATGAAAATAAACTGACTTGGGAGACAGGCTAATTGGGCCATTTTCCAGCGGTGTTTCCTGTAGTCAGTTCATCAGGTTGTGCTTAACCCGAGCCGTTTCAGCGCACATGCTTCCGCATGGCTGTGTGACGTGTGAAAACGCAGCCTGCGGTAGGTCACCTGGGATCAGGTGGTGTGAGCTCGCTAAATAGATAATGCGCCTTAATTACGCCGACTGTCCTGGAGCCACGGAGAGCGCCGCGCACAGCCGCCAGCCGAGCCGGCTGTAAATCACACCCGCCGCCGGAAAAAGTAACCACGGCAACGCAGGTGCGGAGGCTCTTATTTACAAGTCGCAGTTATCAAACCTGACCTTAAATAGGTGTTTAATAATGTGCTGCAGGATTGATTAATACCGCTGGGCAGGCTAGGGGACGTTTAATGGGAGATTTTAGTCTGAAAATCCATGGAGGGGCACAGCTAAGGTTCTGGAGACCATATGACTGCTATCCAGTGCTTGCCAAGTAAACAGTGAGAGTTTATTTACAGTTACGTTCATGTTGTTAATCATTTTTTTTAAACTGATGTGACCTGATGTGTACATTCATGTGACCACCTTATTAGGTAGACCTGTACACCAGCTTGTTAATGCAAATATTGCATCAGCCAATGATGTGGCAGCAAAATACATACAAGCATGCAGACATGGTCAAGAGGTTCAGCTGTCAGAGCAAATGTCAGAATGGGGAAGAAATGTGATCTAAGTGACTTTGACCATGGAGTGATTGTTGGCGCCAGACAGGGTGGTATGATGCACAAGAGTCCTTAGAGTTTGCAGAGAATGGAGCGGAAAACAAAAAACATCCAGTGAGCAGAAGTTCTGTGGGCAAAAACGCCTTGTTAATGAGGGAGGTCAGAGAAGAAGGGTCTCTAAGTGGATAGCTAATAAAGTGCTCACAGAGTGCATGTTTGCTGTAGTTCTTAAAGGTCCATGGCATAGTGTTAAGTGTTCTCACAGCTTATAAATTTAATGCACACTAAGTACATAAAGCCAGTTTGTATGAGAGCATCTACCAAGAAAACGAATGAACCAATAAATAAATGAATAAATAAGAACAGCACATGGTAAGTAGAAATTACATTACATTACAGGCATTTAGCAGACGCTGATATCCAGAACGACAATAAAGTGCAAACCAAACCCTGGAACGTTAAGTACGTTAAGGACCCTAGAGGAAAGTACAGTTCCGAGTCCTAGAGTGATCACATAGATACAACTTGAACCCATGAAGAGTACATCAACTTAACAAATATCACGCTTAGCAGCTAGAATACCTTGAATACTAAAATAACTATACATAAGTGCTATTATAAGCTATGGCATACACATGGCTAAGCATAGTAGTGAGGTAGGAAAGGAAAGGACCGGCCTAAAGAGATGAGTTTTCAGTCTGCGCTTGAAAGAGGTCAGAGACACTGCTGTTCTGACATCCACAGGGAGGTCTTTCCACCACCGTGGGGCCAGGACAGACAGCAGTCGTGAGCGAGAAGTGTAGGTGCGATGAGGGGGAGGTTCCAGGCATCCAGAAGTAGTGGATCGGATAGGTCTGGCTGGTGTATCGGGTCTGATTAGCTTTTGGATGTATGCTGGGGCTGATCCCTTAACTGTTTGGCATGCAAGCACCAGTGTTTTACATTGATGTGAGCCATAACCGGCAGCCAGTGGAGGTCGCTGAACAGGGGGGTGATATGAGGTTGTCTGGGGACGTTGAATACCAGATGAGCTGCGGCGTTCTGGATCAGTTGCAGGGGTCTGATGCGGGATGCTGGAAGGCCAGCCAGCAGAGAATAGCCCGGGCGGGACAGGACCGTTGCTTGTACAAGGGGCTGAGTGGAGCAGGTGATGAGGAAGGGACGGATTCTCCAGATGTTGCACAGAAATGTTACAGGACCTATCCCCAAAACGACCTGCATTGCAGCTACAAGGCTTGACAAGGACTGACCATTTTTCTACCTATAACTGATCACTGAATAGCCCTCGTTGAATTACCGATGTCGAAAAGGCGTTTAACTGTCTGCCCCCACTGATATAATATATGACGTAATATCAACCTCAATGACCGACGCTGATGAGAAGTCTAACCAATATCAAAGAAGGAATCTGTGATCTACGCTTCCATTTTGTGGCAGCAAAAGGGGCCTGAGGGTGGGAAGTCAACAGGCCCGCACATCCGACCACCCACCAACCCCCCAACCTGTGGTAACCCCTCAGGGAGGAATCACAAGCCTGCACAAAACCCCCAGCATGCAAGGCTCAGACTCTCAGCCCGGGCTTGAAGGGCTTGACAGGCTTTATGGGCGATGGTGGGTTTTAGGGATCTCCAGGGCCTCAGCGCTCCCCTGTGACGCCTCATGCTTCAGGGAGAGCCGCCAAGCGGCCTCCTCACAGGAAGCTGAAAGCAGGCGTGAGCAGCATACGCGCTCCTGTTCCTCCTCACAGGAAGCTGAAAGCAGGCGTGAGCAGCGTACGTGCTCCTGTTTCTCCTCACAGGAAGCAGGAAGCAGGCGTGAGCAGGGTACGCGCTCCTGTTCCTCCTCACAGGAAGCAGGCGTGAGCAGCGTACGCGCTCCTGTTCCTCCTCACAGGAAGCAGGCGCGAGCAGCGTACGCGCTCCTGTTCCTCCTCACAGGAAGCAGGCGTGAGCAGCGTACACGCTCCTGTTCCTCCTCACAGGAAGCATGCGTGAGCAGCGTGAGCAGCGTACGCGCTCCTGTTCCTCCTCACAGGAAGCAGGCGTGAGCAGCGTACGCGCTCCTGTTCCTCCTCACAGGAAGCAGGCGTGAGCAGCGTACGCGCTCCTGTTCCTCCTCACAGGAAGCAGGCGCGAGCAGCGTACGCGCTCCTGTTCCTCCTCACAGGAAGCAGGCGTGAGCAGCGTACGCGCTCCTGTTCCTCCTCACAGGAAGCAGGCGTGAGCAGCGTACGCGCTCCTGTTCCTCCTCACAGGAAGCAGGCGCGAGCAGCATACGCGCTCCTGTTCCTCCTCACAGGAAGCAGGCGTGAGCAGCGTACGCGCTCCTGTTCCTCCTCACAGGAAGCAGGCGCGAGCAGCGTACGTGCTCCTGTTCCTCCTCACAGGAAGCAGGCGTGAGCAGCGTACGCGCTCCTGTTCCTCCTCACAGGAAGCAGGCGTGAGCAGCGTACACGCTCCTGTCCCTCCTCACAGGAAGCAGGCGTGAGCAGCGTACACGCTCCTGTTCCGTCCGCAACGGCAGGAGGGGCCCCCTCCGTCCCCTGCCTGGGAATAATTACAGCCTCCTTGCCCAATTAATTAGGCTTTATTTATTGAAATTGTGGGGCTACAAAAATGTAATTACGATTCAAAATTATGTTCCAACCACCAGACCAAAAGAAAGCTTTATTAAATATGCAGAAAGGGTTTACCAGTCCCTAATAAGCAGCACACAACAGACCTGAGCAATATGTCAGCCGAGCACTCCCAGGTTCTAATGGAGATTAAACCGGAGAGAGTGGCGATTCCTTTAACGGCGACATGCACAACAGAGATTACCGCCAAGGCCGGGGCCCGCTGCCTCTGCACCGCCACGCGCTCGGTGACCGCCATGACGAAAACACAATTACCGCCATGAAGGCAATTACCAACCCAGGCCTGGAAACGTCACGTCTGTTCTCCCATTCTGAATTCCTGAACGCAAGAGTGCGGAAAATAGTCTCTCCAAGTAAGTTTGCTTAATACATGCCGAGTTTACGGAACTGTTTTATTTATTTTTATTTTATGTTTTTCTGCAAGTGTTTTTTGTGGAGAACATCGGCACATGAAAATACAGGGCCTAGAGCGTTATCATCAATATGATATTAGAAAGGCTTTGATGTAATCCCAATCCCAGGCCCGAGCCAGTGCTTCGCCACTAAACGTCAACAGTAAGGGGATACAGGAAGACAGTGATACATTGTTTGTATGATTAATATGCGCATAAACTATTCAAAGCGTGTGATAACTGCCACTTTTCACAGGAAACAAATACATTACTAATATACTAAGTGACACAAACATTGCCGCAGGCATTCAGACAAAAGCAAAGAGAAAGTCCGTAACGCATACTGCACCGATACGCACACATGCAGACACACAAACACAGAGAAGCGCGCGCACACACAAACGGTTGGAAGAGCGCACGCTCACACACACACACACACACAGGAATATTACAGATACATAACATATTATGGGTTCATAATTGAAAACCCTGGTCATGAGGGCATCTGAAAATTTGAATATGAATAAAGGTCTCCTTCCAATTTGGGTCTTTTGAAAGCGTCTGTGCGATGATAATGCTGTTATCCTGCGATAAGCGCGCGCTCCCCGCCTGCTTCTGCAAACAGCCGCCCCACGTCCCCCAGGAGGGCTCCCGCACATCTGATGTTAAACACAATGGATGCGAAGCCCCCTTTATCGCACACACAAAGGGAGGAAGCTCAGGCAGGGGCTTTCGCACACAACAAAGTGACACTTTCAAATTCTCAACTTTTATTTTTTAAACCAATGTAAAGGAGGCAGACTCCTGACACCCTCTTTGCTATTTCACACTGCCTTTTTTTTCTTTTCTTTTTTTTTATTGTGTGAAAAAAAAAATTATAATAACGTGTAAAGTGACTTCAAAAAGGCCACTGGGATCGTTCTGCAAGAAAATCTAGATGCAGGAAACATATTTGCGGAGATGTATTGTGTATCAGGCCATTTGTGTGTGTCTGCTGCCTCCGACTCAACCTTCTCCCTCGGGTTCGTTTTCAAATTCTTATTAACGTTCTCCAGAAATTGCATAAAAGAAGGAAAAAAGAGAAAAATGTAAGCTACATATTCTAAAAGGCCCCGGGGCTTTGGAGAGGTGAAGGGAACGGATGGGTGTGAGCCCGGCTCGTTTAGCGACCTGTGTTGGTGATGTCAGAGCCTGTTAAAGGTAATTAATGAGAAGATAATTACATCATCCAGGAGAAGGCTGGCAGCTGTGGAGAGCTTACCAAATCTCTGTGGCTAACTCCGATAGCTTCCACACTCTAATGAGCAGGGCAGATGTGAGACGATCATGGCTGCATGCGTATCTAAGCAGAACAGCATCGGCTGGAGGATCTGGTAGGGGAGAACAGGGAGTTCAGAAGAACTCATCACTGCTACTGCAAAAATGGCGGAGGAGCTGTTTTCAGACACCATTTTGTAAATGCTGCTATATACTGTATGTTCCATTTTACTGGCTCAGTTCACAGCCTTCTCAAGGCTGATTTATGAAGCCATAACACACAGTACCCATTTATACACCACTTTACTGTGAATAGGCCGACTGAACCAGGTTTGATACGATTCGAACCTGTAGCTTTTTGGTCATCAGCGGCTTTGCTGACGACAACACCGCAATGATGAGAGACAGTACAGTCCATCACTGCTAGCATATAAAATAAGAGAAGAAGAGCGTGACCAGCCTTCCTGCATTCCGTGTGCATTCTTTATGCATTCTACTCCACAGTGCTGGGGAGGGGGGTGCTAACCCTTTTCCTTCACACTAATTCTGAAGCACTGCTAACTGACTGATAGCCTCCAATGTTTTTGCTACAGCAGCCACATGAAACATCTTTGATAGCCATCACTGCGCCTCACGATTACAAGTGCAGAAGCCGCATTAGCAGGCGCGTTGGGTTTCCCGTTCAGAGGCGCCCTGAGCATGGCGTTCTGTCACCTAAAATAGGACAAAGAAAGGGCTGGACTGCCTGTGTAGCCATATGCGACTAGTTATTGATCACACGCTCAATCTGTTTCGCAAGGGCCGGCTCATTACTGGGATAAATCCAATCCTTATCGAATCAAAAAAATAAATAAACAGTACATTGAAATCCGTTAATTACTAAATCATTTATCTACGGTCAAATATCAGCGGGGGAGAAAAGTGTTTGGTCGCGTAATCAAATATTCAATACTTGGGTATCGGCTTGTGTTATCAGACGGTCAACGATAATTACAAGCAACCGAACATGAATGCCACAACACTCATTACATGTACATTCATAATGGTAGCTTAAGTGGAAGAAAACAGATTTTACATGAAAGGAACTGAATGAAGTGGTAATAGCAAATTCAACCGTAGTCAATTCAGGCTCCAACCCAAATAAAGTTTGTCAATGTGTGCGACTTACACAAACCATCTAAAAACTTTCCTCTGCCCTAAGCAACCAAAAAGTGAGCATTGAGTGGAGCATTTGATAATGCTGGCTGCTTTGATAAATAAGTGAGGAGGTTTTGGGGAGGGGGGGAGGTTGAAGGTTTCTTCAGCTACGCTTTGTTTCCTGGTAAGTGGTAGAATTTCTTCACTGCTGAATTTGAGATAAATTACCTTGAGCCCTTGCAAAAACCTTCTCTCCTCTTGTTGCAATCTGTGGATGAAAAGCTTATTTATTGTTCCAAAATTACATCCCCACTTTCAGGTTTTAGCAATCTGATTTAGAAATGTTTCATTCCTACAAGTTTCATGAAGGCTAATGTTTGAGTACTTTATTTTCCGTTCGATATATTCTTAAAGAGCGAGAGACAACGAGGGCACAGCCTCCTCCAGCGTAATAATGCAGGCTTCTTCCCGCAGATTTCCCACAGAAGCAGCTAAATGGGCACGTAAAGTCCTGCAGAACCGACTCAAGCTGAATACTTCAAAGCGAAAGGACAAGTCATTGATGTGAAGGCGTAGAGAGGGAGAGCCCGGGTCTTTTCTCGCTGCTCTCGTTCGGCCCTGGTCTTGCCAGCTGTCACAGCCCTGCTCGAAGGGCGCTCGATCCGAAAAGTGCCCTCCTCAGGGGTCGCCGGCTAAACACCGCTCTGCCACGGGCAATTCACCCAGCCGTTTGCCACAGGTCGGCGACGCTAGCCTTGACTCGAGGACAGGTCGGTCAGGCCAACGGACAACTGCTCCAATCTCCACAGGCAGCTCCTGATTATCCCAAACCTGTGCGATTATGGGATACAGCACTCATGAGGCAAAACAGACGGCCAAGACCAAAAATGTGACTTTGTTGTTGTCGTCCATGTTGTCTGCTTACGTCGGTCTTACGTAAGTGCATATGATTATGTGGGTAAAGTAGATTGCTATTTTTTTAAACAGAATAAATGAAGTCAATTCCAGATCATCATCTAAACACAAGCATACCAAAATAAAAGAATCTTGCCAATTTATTTTGCGACATCAACAGCTCCGATCAATGCAACAAAGCTCAAAACAAATTTTCTCTTAGGCAAGTGAAAGCTCTTTTCAATTTCTTCTTAATTTCTTGGATCTTAATTAGTATATACATGAAAACGCCAAGAGGGAACCATTATAGATTTCATTACTTGGATCAAACAGCATTTTGAAATAAATTGACTGTGAGCTTCATTTCCAATGGGCAGACACGTGTAAAATTCCCCATCAGTCTGGTCGATATCAATTTTCATATTTGACTTTTTTTGACATTTTGCACTTTTCTCTATGAATTATATTTCCCCTTTTCTGTATGAACACTGACATGCTTGCCAGGATGTGTCAGGATAAAAGAAATAAGAAAATATTCGACAAAAAAAAAAGCGAAGCACTAAAAGAAAAGCATATCTTACACGGTACTATAAACAGGGGTCCCGGGAGTTGTAACGATTCATTTGACTCAATAATTGTTACTGCCCTACATTAATTTTAGTTACATCCATAAATCCATAACACAATGATTTTTACTGACATTCTAAGCAAGTTTACTTGGCCAGGCTAATCCATTTCTTCCCTTTCTAATGACCTCAAAAACTCTGGTCCATAAAAAATCTGGATCCTTGGTGTCCAAGAGTGCATGTTGCACTATATTTGCTTTGAAATGAATCCCTTACCTGAGTGAAAGACGTTCCTTTATTACATAAGCATTCGTAGTATTAGGACAGCAGGCTGAGAGTAAATAAAAACTGGGGCAGCCTGTAGCCCAGTGGCTAAGGTACATGACTGGGACCTGGAAGTTTGGTGGCTCAATCCCTGGTGTACCCATCCATGCAGCTGTTGTGCCCTTCAGCAAGGCCCTTAACCCCACATTGGTCCAGGGGGGACTGTCCCCTGCTTAGTCTAATCAACCGTAAGTCACTTTGGATAAAAGTGTCAGATAAATAACTCATATAAAAATAACTGCAGTTGCGTTATGTAAATCCCGGTGATGCTACAATGCCACACAAATGAAGCCCTACTGGAAAGAAGGAAGAAAACAAGTGGAACCACTGGAAGAGGAGAGGCAGAGCAGACAGGGTGCCTGCCTCTCTGAGAATGGCAGTCTTCCAGAGCCTAAACAATTACAGTCTCCATCAGGACAGCAGCGCACGCCCAACCACTCCGTCACTCACAGCTTAATTAGCCTCATCCCGGCCTTATTAGCCAAGACTGAGAAACACTTTCTCAGGTGCTGCTAAATACCGGCGCACGCCACCAAGAAGCATTGTTTTTCCCCTCCAAATGCGTCTCTCCCCTGGTCATCTTTCATTATTTATCCCTTCTCCTCTTTATATTTGCGTGACAAGTGCATTTGTCTTGAGAGAATGAGGCGTTTAGCCCTGCTGCCGTTCCGATATCGGGAACGTAATTAAGAGGCGGGTCCCGGGCTCCAGAGCGCTTCAGTGGAGGTGAAAATGACTGAAAGGGAGATAGTTTTATTGAGCCAACCGTGGCACCAGTCAATACCGCTGTGGGCAGACGCCCTATCAGGGACTCTCTGGATACAGAGTCATTCATATACTTTGACACAGGATCAGTCGACTGGCGCCGGTTTAGTTTTTTTTCCTCTTCTCCTCTTCTTTAGCCCTTCGACTGCGGGAAGGAACCGTGCGATCTCGGCACACCGATCACGGAGCAGTCATCTGGCAGTCGCAGGGTTGCCGGTTCGATCCCCCGCCCTGGGTGTGTCGAAGTGTCCCTGAGCTAGACACCGAACCTCCAATTGCCTCCGAGGAGCTGGAGGGTGCCTTGCAAAAGCGCTATATAAATGTAGTCCATTTAGCACATGACCACACAAGAGGGATGGGTGGAATGGGATGGCGAGGTCACCGCGGTGCGTGGGCCGAGGCCGATGCACGTTCCTTTCCCCCGCTCGCCTCCTCCCCCCAGTCTGCCAGACAGCACACACTCTGAGATTCGGAACGCACGCCCGAGGAGTGAAAATAAGCGAGTGGAATGAGCCCTGCTTTGAAGCATTCCGCCTCTCACACCTCTGCAGTCGGCCACACTCCACGTGTGATGGCACGCAGTGTTACGGACACAATATAAATCCTGAAATCTCGCTCTTTTTTTTTCAGAAAAATTTACATTTAGATTAAGCACTTATCTAGAGAAGATCTGAAGAGTCTGATATTTTTGCTAAAGCCTGCATTAACAGCACACAGCGCATTTAAACCGTGGAGCAGAGATGCGTGCATGCAAGGACTGTGCATACAAATCCCATGTTACATTGGGACAAATGGATTACATATTCAGAGAACATTCAACACCAGTAGAGCAAAATATACCTGTATCTGTAAAATATACTCTTCCCCCCTACTTACATCCTGAAATTCAATATCTTTTACCGTTCACAGTCAGAGATGTCAATGGCTACATGTAAACAGACATGCACACTCACTGACCACTTTATTAGGTAGACCTGTACACCAGCTTGTTAATGCAAATATTTCATCAGCCAATCATGTTTCAGCAATAAATGCAAAAACGCATGCAGACATGGTCAAGAGGTTCAACTGTTTTTCGGATCAAATGTCAGAATGGGGAACAAATGTGATCTAAGTGACTTTGATCATGGAATGATTGTTGGTGCCAAACAGGGTGGTCTCAGAAACGGCTGATCTCCTGGGATTTTCATGCACAACAGTCTCTAGAGTTTGCAGAGAATGATGCGAAAAACAAAAAACATCCAGTGAGCAGCAGTTCTGAGGGCAAAAATGCATTGTTAAAGAGAGAGGTCAGAGGAGAAGGTCCAGACTGGTCAAAGCTGACAGGCAGATGACAGTAACATAAATGACCATGCTTTACAACAGTGGTATGTAGAAGAGCATCTCTGAGCACACAACGCTCTTGAGTGGATAGGCTACAGCAACAGAAGACCAATAAGCCGAAACAATAAGTCTAATAAATACCTAATAGTGTTCACCCACAGTATAAATAGTACCTGCACATCTGTTAGACTGGGGGCATGGCGGGTCGTATCTGTTTTGGCATGCCATGCAGACTTCTGTCCTTAGTTACAAAATCACTGACATGACATAAAACTGTAATTACTTTCCTTGGTAAGGTCATGAGTGACAGCTGAAGACTGTATGCGTTTCCCTACATGAAATGTGCTTGTGTGGTCTAATCTATGAGAAAACCTCCATTGGCTTACGCAGCTCCCGTAATTAGCTAATTAAGCCAGGGTAATTGGTGGAAACAAAAGCCTGCATGCACAGCGACCTCCCAGGAACAGAACTGCCTACCGCCGCGTCTAAACCCCGTGTTCAGATCACAACCTGAGGCTCGCTGCCATATTAAACCGCCAGGGCCAGTGGTAACCGTTTGAAGTGAACGTCACAGGGCCTATAACACAGGTCATAATCAGTCAATACAGACACAGCAAAACATATTTCAGAAAAAGTTAACCTTTATAAAATGATTAGCACATATTAGGTATGCGGTTATGGCTGGTTATGACATGCAACATGTAACAAACATCGCACCCACTAGTCTTTGTTGATCCCACTTATTTAACTACATCACGAAGTCTTAAGTAGGCCGAATTTCTCATTTACTCATTTATTTTCCGTCTTAAGTCTCTGGCGAACCACATGTCCGCTTCCCGTTGCTAATGTCTGCAGAGAAGGCGGGGTTTCAGCGAGCAGTGGCCTTCATCACATCTCCGGTGCCTCATTTGACACCGCGTATTTTAGAATAATACGGTGTCTGCATGCCAAAATGATGACAACACATCAATCACAGAGGCCGTCTGGAACATCAGAACAGAAGGTTACACCAGCAATGCCCTTCCTCTTATCTCAATATTCATATTCAAAACAATCAGCATTTATCTGACAAGCTGTTATGACCCACATGTACATGTAGGTATTACTGGTAATTTGACAGATGACTTTATCCCCAGGATTAATGTTAATATTTCTCTTTTCATTTTGTTTTCAAAGGACGTCGCAGCTGTCGGGTGCATGGCAAGCCCCTTGACACGGGGCCGGCTTTAATGTGTCCTTGTGAACTGACAGCCCTGGAAAAAAGGGATTCCGCATCTGATTTCCATACATGCTTCTGCCAGTTCTACTCTGAAAGACTGACAGAAGGATTTTTATGTTTTTATGTTTTAGTTTTTTTTTGACTGACTGACAGACACACACGCCCGCGGATGCCCTCGTTCACCCCGCATGCCAGCGCACGGGCTCACACACACAAGCGCGCCGGCACGGAAACGTGCGTGCAGATGCGCTTACTGCCATTCGCCGCACACACATGCTAACCATTGATCTTAATAGTTAAATGTCAACATTGTAGGTCAGATAATAGCCTAATTGCCAACTTAAAGATTTACATTTACATTGCCATCGGGCAGTGTAATCTCACAGTTAAATCCCTGTAGTTTACGTCCAGGCATGCTGGTCGATCGCGTGTCACAGATTGGGGGTGTGCACACAAAATTCCGTGGTCACGCAATATTTGCCTGATATAATATGATAACACCAGGTCTATTTTACCATATGCGACTGGTCGATTGATTTTACTTTTAGGCCAATACAGGTCTCTATACAATTGGATATATTTTGATGTAACGGTAAACTTTGCCAATACATTTAAAATGGCACGGGAGAATTGTGGTGGTGAGATTAACGTGGTCTATTTTTCGCTAATAGCAGGGAATTTTCGCATTCAATATCCAATGGATAATTTGCCTAATGATAACGTATTGATTTAATATTTTTCATGTAGATTGTGGAAAGCTATATATAATGTAACAATCGGCCATAAGCCAACCAACAGCTACATAAATGATTCGATAACAATAATATTGTGGCGTTTGCATTTTAAACCTAGTTTGTACATGTTTGTACACACCAACTGTGGCTATTTCCTGCTTTTCCCAATTCTACTTCAGCCGGAAATAACCATCTATCTTCAGCTGCCTTCAAACTCCCTCCAGTTTAGCCTGCGTAGGACCAGGGAGGTGCCGCCATGGGCAGCTACGATGCTTTCCGGCGCTGTGCCTTAGACAGACAGCCAGCACATACACAAACATCAGGGAAGCACAGAGACACTGACTTTCCCTGCGACGCCACGTGTTTCCTGGCCAGCGTAACAGCCGCAATCAAATCTCTGGCGGTGTCATTGCGATGAGAAGGAGCGAGCGACACAAGGCTTGACGGAGTGTGGGGGGTATGGCATATGAAATATAAAGCGACTGACAGCATGGATGACAGGTGAGCGAGGGCGAGGTGGCGAGGTGGGCAGGCTTCTGGAAGGTTCCAGAAGGCCAGATGGACGGAGCAGGCCAGGGACACGTTTAACGACTGCCGAAAAAGGCGCTCGCTTCCTCTTGCTCTATGGAACGCAGAGCGCATCCCGATTCCGCCACCTGTTGCTTCGTCATCTTAATCATTTAAAACGGTCACAAAGCCCAACAAAAAACCATCTTACCGACAACAGATGTTGATCAATGGCAGTAGAGGGGCAGGCTTTAAGCACAGTTTAAGGGCAGCTTGCGCAGACGTGCTTTGTTTCTGTGGAGGACTTTGAAAAAAAGTGTGAAAAGAGAAAGTTGAATAATAAAAAAAACGAAAGCTGTCAGTGATGCAACAATGCCCCCTGCTGGACCTTCCCGGCACTGCGGCACATTCCGGCTCGCCCAGCGGTCCGAGCTCTGTGGCTGACGGACGGTTTGAGCGGACATGCTCCGAGCAGCAGGCTTCGCAGGGAGACCCAGCGGAATGTGACATGCGAAAGACAACCAGGAAACCTGACTCTGACATATTAATAGACGTTATCCAAAACCCGGATGGCAATGCGATCTCCCTCCTCGAAAGGGGCCGGCTGAATCTAATTTGTTGCTGAAAGGGTATTGGGGGACTTTAAAGCAATAATGCTGGAGCGAATGCAATTACCATAAAAACCTCTGTGCATCTTTCCTCACTCCCCTTCCATCAACTAATGGATCAGAGAGCAAAAAGAACATTCCAGCGCTACACGTGCAGTACAGCCACGGTTCCATGGTGACCGTGAGTTAAGATGTCCCCCCTGAGGTAATTCAATGGGACCATCAGAGGGCAAATACACCTACACCTACATAGTGCACTAGTGACATCACTTCCAGGTGTGCAGTTTATCTGCCTCACATCTGGCACCCATCTCTCCCCTTCTTTATTCCTGAGCGATGCACTGGACCTTGCTTCCCTGAATAGCACTTTGTCCAAAAAAGCTTCTCTTTGCAGCACTACCAGTAACCGGCGGCCATTTTGAACCACCTCAGCTGGGCATTCCACCAGGCATTTCAGTGAAAATGTAAACCTTGTAAGACTGGTCCTATGTCAGCTGAAATTGTGTAGAGTTCTCCTACGCAGAATTATGAGTCATAGACGAAGCTAGGGGGGGAGGGGCGGGTACATCTGCCCCCAACTTTGGGCTAACATAAAATGCCCCCCCTGCCCCCTTCAATATCATGTACTGGATGGTACAGTTAGATCCCGAAGTTGAGACCTGTGTCGTTGCTCTGAAGTGACCCCTACTGCTCTCAGCAGTCCTCTGACACAACCACGTGCACAGGGGATCACCTGACCTGCGCTCCTCACGGCCAGGGTTACCGGCAGGGCAGAGCTGAGCCCTTAGTCAGTCACAGGAACTTTCCAGAACCAACAGAAACTTCCCTAAATACTAGGGGGAGCGGGTTCAGCGGGAAGAGATAAGACACAGTCAATTTACACACACCAAATGTAATATTTATCCTTGAGATATGTAGAGCCTCTACGAAAAAAAAAAGACCAGACCAATTTCAGGCGCTGCATCTTAACATTTTACGAACGGCTCGCTATTTCAGACTTTTTTTTACCCTATTCCTCATACCGCGTTAGCAATTCAAACACGTCGCCTGGAATCCCCCCTCCCCACCCATTTGTTAGCTAACCATTAGTGGGCATTTCTCTCTGGGCAGGATTCCGTTTCCATGGTAATTCTGAAGACCGCTCCTCCTCCCTCTGCATGTTTCATTACCTCAGGTTCCCTGCTCTGTTCAGTTTGGCCTGGGGCAGCCTGGTTCAGCCCGGTTCAGACCCGGTTCAGACCCGCCTGGACAGCCTGTCTCGCTCCACTAGCCATGGAAGGCCCGCACCCAAGGCGAAAATGACCAATGGGGCGTAAACAAACGTATGTAATATCTCAGGCTAATTCATATTCATCTGGACATCATTTTTGCACTGAGGGGGCGAGAGAGTTCTACAGATTACAGACAGTTAAATAAAAGCATACACATTGTTTTCTCCTTCTGCCAGCCTAACCCTCACAACAGCAGAACACCTGAAACAGTCACAGGGTGGATGAAGGTTGGCTTCATTCGATGCAATCACATTTCTCACACTGTTTTTGCAGTAGCCTGACACACACTTCTGAACACATCTCAGCTGTTTGCACACATCACTTCACCTGGCATTTCGCACTTTACAAACTAGTTTTCAACCCACTAACCTGACCCCAGAAGGCAGAATTCCCCAAATCAAATTCACTTTGTGAAAATGATTGGCTATGAGAATGACACTGAGTGGGGTTTCCTTCCCTGTTCTGGAAGGACTGTTTTCAGCTATCATAGTCAATACAGTGCATTGACACAAGAGACCATAGAGCTGCAATACAAAGCATGTACACTGACCTTGAGTGCTTTTGACACACACGGATGGATCCAATGTTACAGACAACGTTTCTATGCAACACCGAATATCACATGCATTCTCCTCACAGACATAGGGCTACAAGAGCTCCATTAGAGAACATGATGACACTTGTCTTTTCTTTGTCCACCTCAGGTGTCAGAGGGCAATAAATCCTCACACAACAATCCGGCTGCTCCAAAGACACCACGTGGAGCTAGCTTCTCACAAACCATGGTACCGTGGGCGGAGACACAGGCATATTCACTCACAAGCACACACTTAACCACTGTAGGTTCACTAGACTGAAGTTGTAAAGCTTCAACTACGAGTTTAAGGTAGTCCTGGATGTACAGAATAGGATGCTGTACATCATGCTGTCATAACACAATTAAACATGTTTATTAAAATAATGAGTTCTGAGAAAAAATGAGGCCTTCCGCTTTCCAAAAAAATAAACAGCTTTGCAATGTTCATAAAAAAATATACACAGATAGCAGGGTTCCTCAATCCTGGTCCTAGAGAGCCACAAGTTCTGCTGGCTTTTGTCATTCAGCACTTAGGTAGCTCAGCAATTGATCGGTTGAGGCCGATGATTAAACAGCTAACTCCAGCTCACCTGGTTTCTTGGGTCTGAATCGGCTGCTGCTCTTAAGGTGAAAACAAAAGGCAGTGGACTCTGTGGCTCTCCAGGACCAGGATTGAGAATCACCGATTTATAGGAAACTGGCCACTACCAAGATGGATAAACAAGCCCAGTGTCTGCAGCCAGCACAGCAGGGAAGCGTAATGGAAGGCAGGAGCCCCACCGTGGAGGTGTGCTGGGAGGAAGGGGCCGGCTCGCTGCAGGACTGGACACACGAGAGCTTAGCCAGACACTCAGAGAGCTCTGCACAGTGGCCTGCAGCCAAGGCCTCCACCGAGGAGACGAGAAGCCACCTGAGACACGGACTCCCGCCAAACCGTGTTCACTGCTTACGGCAACTTCACTGAGACCTAAGCATATTTTGGGCGATGTTCCCTCCTCTTTAGTTTTTAACTCATAACGTTAATCTGCCTTTACCTTCTCCATCAAGTCATGGCACTTTTTTTTTTTTCAGAACAGGCTAAGCTACATGCATTATGTGTGTGTGTGTGTGTGTGTGAACTGCAATGCTACAGTTAGCATCCTGCTAAACCACATGCATAATTCCAGAGGGGAGCAGGGTTACCGTAACCTATTTTCTTCCCGCTTTTTTCTTCTTCTTCTTCATCCCACTGAAGCTGTAAAGCTCTTCTGATCCTCTCAGCATCTCTGCTCCATACAAACTCACCCAGCCCACGTGTAGAAGATTATGGCGTAAGCAGGCTGAGATGGGGAACAGTGTATTTGTACCCGCACCCTATCTCCTGGTGGCTCTTCAGGAGGACATATGTTCCACCCTTCAAAATCTGCAGGTCCTCCACTTATTTTTCTCTTGAAGCGAACAGGGGGTTTGGCCGTATGCAAGCTTAAAGGCCGTTGGCGCTCTTTTGGGATTGTCTTGGCGTGCCAGTGAATTACCCTCTCCTGGAATAAGCTTCCGGCCCTAATGTCGGGGATTATCTGTGAGAAACCCGCCGCGCACTTATCCGCACCTCCTTACGGTCTCTCGCCTCTCCCTGCGAGGGGCTTCCTGCTCTGAGCTCGCTCACAGTTGGTCATCCATCTTCCATTCTCAGGATCCTGCCGTGTGCTCGTTCTCAGTTCTGCCCCCTAGTGGTGGAATGTGCTACTTAGCTCTGCAGAGGCAGAGGCTTATACAGGTAAAGTATATATATATACACACACACACACACACACACCAGGTATCATGAAATCACGGTCCTCCAGGGCCAGAACGGCTGGTTTTCCACACTCCCTTTACCTGACTCAGGTGTGAAGACAATCCGGCCAATCAGTCGCACAAATTGTTCAGTTCATTAACCGGGAGAAAAGAAAACCAGGGCTGGATTCTGATTGAAGGCCCAGACCCACTTCAACCACACTGCCGCATCATAGAGCATATGGCACAAATGAACTGTTCCTTTCATCAGCAGGGCAGGCAGGTTCATAATGAAAATAACCACATCACCAGTCTCCAAGCTACAATAGGGTGATATCCTGCATATGTAACTGCCACTCCAGTGCATTACAGTCATGAAACCTAATGTATACACAGCAAACACAAGACATTCAATTAATTTCAAATACCAGGACACTTGGGCCTTTTTCCATCTTAGCGTAAACAGTGAAGGTGTTTCGTTTGTTTCATTTGTTTATTTGTTTGTTTAAAGGATCCCCATTAGCTGATGCCATGGTGATCAGCTAGTCTTCCCACATAAAAGCGTCTTTGGATTCTTCAATATATTCATAGGTCAGATGTGTTTTTAAAATGATATAGTTCTCCTTTGGTTTGTAGTCATGGAGCTTTATAGTATCATTTGCATTCTGCACTTTTAACTTATTAATGATAAAACAGCTTGGATAAGCATAAAAAAATAAAGTGCTATGTCGCTAAAGAGCACATGATAACTTCACAAGGTATAAAAAGATAAATTCCACATTTCCCCCACAGTCTTGGACAGCTGTAAACGTTTGCACCTTAATTTTAACACCCTATAATGTATGGGTGTTATTGAGGAGAAAATGTTGCCGAACATAAATTCTATGACAAAGTGTGAAAACACCTTAATGCCCAACACGTTAAAGCGGCTAAACAGATGCCTTTCACACAGACCTGACGAAAAAAAAATAGCCAATCAAAAAGTATTTTTCGCTTCTTTTCTTAAAGGGGCAGATACGACAGGCTATTTTACCCCAGTGAGACATATTAAGGGCGCTCTCCGTTGAAACCCAGACACGGCTCCTCACCACCTGTTGCATGAACACCTAGGCCAGTGTCTGCAGGCATCCACTTCAGCTGTGCACTACACCACGTGATTTCACTAATTATCTTCTTATCTGAACCAAGCGGGTTAAATAATGAGTAAAATCAGGTGGTGTTGTGCACGGTCAGAGCGAATGCCTGCAGACACTGTGGCCCGCAGGAGGAGTTGAGTAGAACTGTACTAGGCTTTTAAGGAGAGATATCCAAGTCTCAGCACAGCTTTCCAGCTGCGACTCCCCTCACACAAAGTGCTTTCCCCCGCTGCGTCTACACAACAGAAGCGTGGTGATTGACTCGAGGCCTGTGGCCCGGGGATTATCCGGGGCCCGGCTCCGCCGTCGCCTCTCTCTCGGTCCCCGGTGAATCCAGGAGCCCTCGGTAAGAGCTAGGGGCTTAGCCAGCCCCGGGGAGAGGACTGGAGCGAGCGTCACTCTGCGTATCGACCACGCCGAGACAACCTCCTTCACCGATCCATTACCGAGAGCCGGGTTCCCGCTCCATTAGGATGCAGGAGGCAGCGTTTATTACCATTCCCTGCACCTGGCTGTACGCTTCGGGCCGCGCCGCGGGAATTCAATACCGACCGCGGCGGAGAAGACGCCAAGGTCTCGGCACAGAGCGGCTAACTGGCCTGATTTAATTGCTCGCTCCTGCAATCAAACCGCCTCACTCTTCTTCATCCGACATGAATTTGTTTATGCAGACAGACATATAATTAATTAGAGGGTATACAAGGTCAACAAGACTTGTACCATCTGATCTGGAACTCAATTTGCAGGTTCAGATGCTGCTGTATTTTCGTTTGTGCCTGTAGTATATGGCTGTGGCCACAAGAGGTCACTCCTGCGTTGGTGCGGATCGATTACTGTGTTGTTTTGAATTTCAAAGCGAGTCCATGACCAATAAAAAATAAAACTCAATTCTGACATTATGGGTAACCCGTGCATCACTTCAAAATCAGTCGTATATCAACAGTACATAAATATCAGAAGTCCTAACTTATTATTGGAATCAACTCGTACCTATTCCTTGCGAACTTGCTGGACATATGGCTTATTTATAATGCACAAAACACAAGGCAAACTTTAAACTTCCAGAGCAGTAAAATATTATATTCCATTTTCTTAAACACTGCTCAAAGCACTGCGTGTTCATTCTACCCATTCACAGACTACGTGTGCCCTTCACTGACTTTCACCTTGAGAAAACAGCAGCACTCCACAGCCTATGACAGAGGAACTGGGTATCTATGCTGAATGTTTCTACCCTGCTGCTGTGCTGCACATTTTCATCAGGTGCTTTAAAGAAACACAGCAATAAAACTACACTGCAGACTGCCAGTACTTGTACAGTGACAAAATTATTGTTGTTTTGACTCTGTACTCCAGCGCATTGGATTTGAAATAAAACGACGAACACGAGGTTAAACTGCAGACTGTCAGTTTTAATTTGAGAGTATTTACATCCATATGGGGCGACGCGTGTCAGAATTACAGCCCTTTTTATGCACGGTTCCCCCGTTTTCGGGAGTAAAAGTAATTGGCGTGCTTTCACGGGAGCCGCACTAAAGCAGCAGAAGTGGGTAGCACTAATCGGGGACGGTAATTTGGTATAATAATTAATGAGCGGCTGTATCTCGCAGAGAGGCGCGTCTGGGATCAAACGCTGCTGACATGTGCAGCTGTGGCGGGCTGATTTATCCCTGCGGGGGGGGGGGGGCTTTACTCCGGCTCCCCCAGCCTTTCCGGGGACGGGCGGAGACAGCTGGGCCTCTGAGAGCCACTCGCGCTGTCCTAGAAGGCTGTCTCAATCGTCTCACACGTCCAGTAACTCTCAGCCAGCGCAGCCCAGCTACACGCCCCTCTGTCCCCACTGCTGAGGTCACGGCACCAATGCGAATGCATTCGTACTGCAAATCCTTTTCATTTTATTTTCATTCTTATAATTTTTTAGTATGTTAGTAGTATAACGGCGCTGTGACATGATGCAAGTGGAAGCTGTGGGACCTGCTGAGACACTTTGAGTGGGAAGTGACTGCCTCCAGAGTGACTGCGACTGTAACTGATAGCTCTCTTCTGGCTGCATGTCTTACGAAGAGTTACCGGGCAGACAACCTCCTCTAAATTGAATGACACAGTCGCAATATTACATCACTATCCATGTATGCAGTCAGTAATGTTTCTAAATGTACAGTAGGCCATACTCAAAAATCATTAGTGGAGACATCAGGTTTGTTTAGAAGGGTTCCCTTACCGCTTCAAAAGGAGTCTGCAGACACAGTTCTGGAAGGCTGGGGCCTAGCCTAACTCGGCTTGTATTTCCACTAATTGTCCTAGCTGAATTAGCTAATTAGCCGCACAGTGTATATATTAACTTGTATATTAGATCTCGGTAAAGCGTTTCATATGGAGTCAGAAGAACTTAGGTCCATCTGTTATTCATGAGCTTATGGAGAAATGTAGACCACATAGGCGATGAGGCCAATTAAATCATGGAGAGCTGAAATGGACAGGAACCCCAGAGAAAGTTAAGGCCCTCCACGGCCTCTCCTGCACTGCACACAGACAGAAACGCCCATATCCGCTCTCAGGGCCCGAGGGCCCGGCGATACTTCCACTAGAAGCGCTGACTCATTCCAGGTCAGCAGTGTCATTTTTAACAACCGGATACCCAGAGAGCCGCTGTTTCATCATTAAACAGCTTCACGCCTACAAACAGGCCTTTACGAACGGATTACCCAGCCCCTTATAAAAGGATTACGCGGGTCCTGCGGTGACATTTCAGAGGGACGACCTCGAGCAGAGAGCGTCCTGACTCTTTATTAGCTTTGATTGGCAATCTGAAGATAAGAGCTGCAGAGGGCCGGCTACAGGAGAAGAGCCTGGAGATATCTGCCGTGACGCAGACAGCGCTAGTGGAGAACCGGGCTTCGCTTTGTTGTGCTATCAGGCAGCCATTTTATTCTACAAACAATACAAACGGCAGCAACGCCGCTGTCCTCCTCACACAGAAGCTATAAGGGATGGGAGCGTCTCAGATGAAGTGGAGTTCAGCTAGTGGCGCTACGCGTAGCCTAGCGCATCCACTTGAAGTGCAGAGAAGTAACTCTCCTCACTTCATGAACCCGGCGCAGATGAAAGCAGAGATTGGACGGCCGGGAGAGAAAAAGCTAATCTGCGAGGCCGCGCTTAAGAGTTATCACGTTGTGCGGGAGAGGCCTCTTGTGACGCGGCTCAGCGATTCACGACACGCGCTGAGCGACTCCAATCAAACCCTCACTCGATATGTGGCGCTTTACCAAAGTGGCTCGTATGGCAAAATCGATTGTGAAATTGCACAACAGGCCCGGTTTTCACGGTTCTTGTGAGCGGGGCGGGCAGCGCTGGGCTCTGTACAGCCAGCGCACGCTTTACGGGCCGGGCTGGTGACAAACCACAGACTGCCTGTGCTCTCTCTTCATCCCAAGTGATCGATTTCCCCCTTTACCTTCTGCCGTGTAATTACCATGAGCAGCGCTGCACTGCTGCAAACGGCTTCACACCAACACTGGCGTATCTGCAGTAACTCATGGCTTCTACAATGCTAAGCAAAACAAAACATTGCTTGTGTTTGTTTACAACAGTTGTTGAGAAGACTTACACGAGGAACAAGACAGAGAGCTGTGCAGGGAGTACTGACCGTGAAAAAGGTGAGCCCTGTTAATTCACCAGAAGCTGCTGTCCTATCACTAAGTAATGCAATAGACACAACCAGGACCTCTTGACATTCTTTAGCCATAGTAGCCTACACTTAGATAAATCCAGTTTAATCCATATCCCAAAGAGCAATTTTTCTCATTTCTGCATGTAAATACAAAATCAGGGTATAAATAGGCAATTTTAGAGCACTTTACAAGCGATTGCGATATCCCTTATGTGAGAATAGAGTGGCTAATTTATTTGAATAATACATGTAGCCCCTGCAAACTAATCTAAGCAGGTTTACAAGGCTTTATTCAATAACTGCAATGGCTTGCCATTTGGACTCCTCAAGGCCCCCCTATCATTTCGTAATTATGCAGGTCAGAAAAATCAGGCCTCAGTTAAAGGCACAATAGGTCATTTCAGACTTCTAACGGTCAAAGCACAACAGTGTTTATCCCTCCCCATTCTCTGTGAAGGCCCCGCCCTCCTCAACCCCCTTCACAGCCATTGGCAATTAGAACCAATTTTCAACCAATGAGCTTGAATTATTGTACAGCCGTACAATGTTTTGGTACAGAGAGGCGGGCCATCAACGGTATATTTTGAAACCTGAATTTAAGGACAGCACAGGCAGAGGGTGAGTCAACATGTCAGTGAGCCTTTTTCAATGATAGGAAGGGATTTACAATGGTCTTGTAACACCAAAATATCGCCTATTGTACCTTTAAAATTCCAAGTTCAATCTTTTCCATGCAGTGACATTCATTTTCTAAGAAAATTAACCAAACAAAACCTGCAATAAACATGTTTAAATACAGCCACTAGATGGCAAACTGCATTGAGTCGCATTGAATGACTGATCATTTTCATATTTTTTCAGCATTTCTTCTGAACTTTTACACTGCAGTGGTCCGCAAAAATAATCTCATCATATTTATGGAATATTTCCAAGAAAATGCTTAAATATGAACAAATGGCAAAACTGAAAATCTTTTGAAATTAAAAATATTATAACGTTAAATTTCATATTTTCATACCTTTCAAGTTAAGAATAACTGTGAGAAAAAAAAACTGAATTATGAACTGGGAAATTAACCAAATAAAAATATTTACAAATCAGAGAGCTGAAAACACTTTAAAATGAAAAATTCTGCAATGCTGGATGACAAATATGTAAACACAAATTGAATTTAGACTATCAGGATAGAATACGCTGCCCTTGAAGTGACACTGCAGGAAAAAGAAGAGATTCACTGTATATAAACGGCCACTAGATGGCAGCATCTCCCTGTGTTATAGTCAGCTAAAGTTCCATTTGTATAGTTGGATTTTCTAAACTGTATTTCCAAATTTTGAAGCTGCAATGGTATGTGACTAATCTGATTTTAAGTAACATGCTTCCATGTATGCTATAATATGCAACACTACTACAAATTGTATTTTCAATGCAATTTAGCATGTATATAGTAAAATGATTTGACAATAATCTACAATGTAAAGTGTGGCAGTGATAAATGCTGGGAGCATTGGCATGGTAGAGTCAGCTCCATGCTAAATGGCTCTGTCCATACCGTAACCTTATACATAAATCTATCTACATTCTAAATCTGCACTGTTCCCTGAAATGCTTTATAAATATGGCCCTTCGCGTATGTTTTAGTGACTAAACTTCACTGGAGTAAAACAGCCTGTCCATGGAAACAGCTGTGCTTCAATCTGTACAGTTATGGATGACAGTTCTCCATTAGAGCCCACAGTTCTGAGTGGCAGTATCAATGCTGAATGGCAGTGCTTTTGTTTGCCTGTCTGTGAGACGCGTTGCTCGTGTGGTTTCATCTTAAAATATTCCATTGTGTTATGAGACACAGGGGCTCTCTGCCATTCAATCACTCTGAACACTTCACACTGTAAACAGTCCTTACATCACGTAAAAAAGATACAGTAACAGACACCAATAACCATCAGCTTGTGTGATCTCTAATACTGTAAACAGGGGTTCTCTTTCTTAATTAAACAAGCCTAACTGCCAAATTAAATGTACTTTAACACATGTAAATGTCAGTGAGCTTGTAGTTGGTCATACTAAGCACACGCCTAGTCAGTGGCCCTTCATGTCAAACTGTGTTTGAGCCCAGTCAGACACCATACTGTATTACTTTTTCATCGAAATCTTTTTCCTTTTTTTCGTATCTGCAGTTTATGAAGCACGTTGTGGCCCTTGTCCTTGAAAAGTGCTATACAAATAAAGTTTACTTACTTACAATATTCATTACACAGGCAGTAAAGTTGCGTGGTTGTGTCATTTAGAAGCCATTTAAACATTTGACTTGCTCGCCCATACAGTATAGTTTACGTGTCTGAAGTAAACTGTAGTGTAAAGTCTAGTGCCTGACCGGACTGTGAAAGAAAGGGCAGCTCCTTATGTCCTGAAACAAGGTGGTGCTTCCTCCACGCGATACGATGCGTTTTAATGCGCAGCCATAACTGCCCTGAATTCACTCCCTTTTGAAGTCGACGCAGGCAGAAGGCAGAGCTGTCAGATTACCATCACAAAGACGTTCAGGGCACAGTGTATGTTGAGAATAGTTAAGTCTGCGTTTAGACATTTCTCTAAATGACTTCTCACTGTACTGTAGAATAGGCACAGCTGTCCAAGACTGCTGGATGATTTGAGTTTACCCAGCCCAGATGCCACTGCGAATTATCACTGAATAATGTACGGCATGTTTTATTGTCACGGACACTTAAAAGAACTCTCACAAGTATTTACATAATAAGAAAGTAGAAAGGCTTTTCCTCAGTCCGGGGAAAAGTTTCCTAATTTAACATTTGTGAAGCCCCCCCGCAGGGTTTGATCACAGATAGAAGGCAGATTTTGTGCTGATATGGTAAGTTCTCTTCCGGATTTTGATCAGGCACGCCATGTTCTTCTGAGCCTCATAGAAGGTCATGCAAGAATAAAACAAAGAATGTCTGCCGCTATTACGGGGAGCGACAATATGACACACATTGATGAATAATTCCTTGCATTTATATCATTTTGTGCACTTATATTGCCCTTTTCTCACCGGCCGGCGACTCAAAGTGCTTTACAGTGATGAGGGAGAAACTTTCCTCGACCACCATCAATGTGTAGCACCCATCTGGGAGAAGCACGGCAGCCATTTTGAGTCAGACCCTCACCGCACACCAGCCGAGATGGACGGGGAGATTAACAAGCTGATTAACCGACTGAGTGATAGACTTACTAACAGTCTGATCGTCACTCTTCGATTGGCTGAGCGAATGATAGACTCCCTAACAGCCTGACGGTCAGACTCTCCGATTGGCCGGCCGAATGACTGACACTCACTCACAGCGGGCACGCGATTGGCCGCGGCTGAATGATTGACACTCAGCCCGGACAGAGCGGGCGCGCGGTTGGCTGAACGATCGACACTCACGTCGAACTCGTTGAGGGCGGCGGCCAGCTCCCCGATGCCGGCGTGGCCGTGCTTCTCGTCGTTGGGCGAGGAGGCCTGGGCGGCGCTGGAGATGCCGGCGATGGCCTCCTGCACCTGCTTGAAGACGTAGTCGCGGTTGGCGCGCGTGGCCGCCACGTCAGGGTGCCGCAGGAAGGCCTGGGAGGCTGTGTACAGCATGGTGGCGTTCTTCTTCAGGGCCCCCCGTGCCGCCGCCATCTCGTCCCGACACTGAGGGTCCTTCAGCTCCTGAGGGGAGGGGGCATTTCTGTTTTTATCATACACTCACTGAGCGCTTTATTAGGAACACCTACTTATTCATGTGATTATCTAATCAGCCCATCATGTGGCAGCAGTGCAATGCATACGGTCATGCAGATACGGGTCAGGAGTTTCAATTAATGTTCACATCAACCATCAGAATGGGGAGAAAATGCGATATGAGTGACTTTGACCGTGGAATGATTGTTGGTGCCAGACAAGAGTCACGCACCAACGCTCTATGTTTGCAGCAGTTCCCCAATCACAATACAAA